>NC_061111.1:62994202-63213704 GCF_002878395.1 Capsicum annuum
TAATGTGCAATAAAGAATAAAAAGAGAGAAATAAGGGTGCAATAAAAGAGATTAGTTGATAAGTGGACCCTAAGTAAGTGAAGTGCCAAGGAGGTTAAGTCACTAAATATATCCATATATATCATATCAGCCCCCAAACCTACATTACAAACCGAATAAAGTCCTATAGTGATCCTACCTTGCTGTCTGAAAACTAAGAAAGAAAATAAAGGCAAGCCTATGGTATTTGATGCACATTGATTGGAACTTCTCTTGTGAGTGAGAGTTTCACTTAACCGTCCCTTCATTGACATGCATGATTTCATATGAGTGAGTGGGACTTCTTTGTTGTGATGGCACATGGGTTATTTTCCTAGTTTCTTAATGGTTTGGGTAGTGTAATTTGTACATATCTATGGTTGTCTGTTGCTAATTTAATGTCGTATTTTGATTTCCTTGTGTCATATTTTCGTGCTTCATGTATATACACAGTTGGGTTTTAAAGGTTGGAATAGAAGGGTGTAATGTGTTTGAGCTTAAAATGTTGATTGACTGCCTTAGATGTCTTAGAGTTATCCTAGTTAAGCGTCATTGTTCTGTTTTGCTTTGTTAAATTTCCTGAGGACATACAAATATTCTAAGTTGTGGGTGTTGATATGCTATGGATTCATAGAACTTTCGATGTTTAAAACGATGAGAATATGCAAGTTACTTAGGTTGTTTTGTTAGATATGATGTGTTTTTGTTATGTTTTTGTAGGAAATCAGGTTTTAAGACTATGTTGAAAGAAGGGAGTAAACGTTGAAATTTTTGGCCACAGAAGTGGGCACTTATGGCATGTATGTGCTACCTACAGCCAATAGGTTCCAAAGTAGGTGTCAGAAATTTGAGATCCAGATGCTTAGAAGTGCTGAAAACAAAACCCTATTAATTACGGAGGGCACCTATGACCCTTAGGTGCCACCTATGGTCCGTAGGTGATAGAGTATGTTCCGTAGGAGAATGATCCAGAGAGTTCAAGAGCTTCTGGAGAAGTAAGACACCTACGTGGACCACCTACAGAACGTAGGTGCACTCTGGCATCCCAGTAGGTGGCTACTGACCTCAGTTTTCCTTCTTGGTTTGAGAACGGATTCCTAGGGTTTCCTTATACTCTATATAAACCCATTTGACTTTTTAGATAGTTTAGACACTCTATATACTTACAAACCTAGATTTGATTCTGAGATCCAATTTTAATCTTGGAAATGCTTTGTATTGATTTTGGTTGATAATTCAATTGAAGACTTTGAGTTTTTACTTGTTGATCATTGTGATATTATTTAATGTGTTCAAGCATGGATTTAGGATTGTAGGAACCCTAGCATATTGACGAAGTACAGGAAGTGCTAAGTTGTTCCGAACCAATATTATTGAATGTATTGTGGTTGTCTTCAATTTAATAGATTTTTTAGTGGTTGCAAACGTTAATATCCCGCCTAGTATATCAGTAATTACTTCACAAAAGGAGGAGAGATTAGGAATAGATAATCACAACAGTAATTTGAAGATTAATTATTGATCTAGGCTAATCAGTATTATCTATGTAAGACGGTTATCTATTATCTAACAACTTGAGACTTAAAAGGTAATAGTTAAATGGGATCTAGGATAAGAGTTAGTAGTGCGACATCCTGAGTCTCAAAAGGTAAAGGGTGAAGTCCATCAATGATTCCACAAAACAGTTGATGGTACATAAATTGTTAGGTTTTACATGAAAGGTACCGGGTTGGTTCAAAAAAGTACAATAAGACTACTGAGTTGACAAGCCAGCGGGAAAACAATCATAGTTTTTGTTTACGAGTGATTACAACGAAAGTTGATTTCTGTTACTAGTTCAAGATTATTGCAACAAACCCCCTATTTACTTTCAGTTCTGCCCATTGATTCCAATAAGTGAGAGATATAATTTCATGTATTTCCTGTGGGTTCGACCCTAACCTGAGTTGGATACTTTACTTGACAGCGACGATTTTATCTTCTATTGGAAGTGCATTTTGGGCCTTGATCAATAATACATAGCTTGATTATATGCTTTAAATCTAAGGTAATTTCATGTAAATAATCCATGAACAAGAGAATATTGTGAATGGTGTAATATTGTCATAAGGAATCTGTCACAACCCAAAATCTAAGGGTTATGATGGCACTCGTCGCAGAGAACCATGACGAGTAAGCCTATCACCCAAACTAATACACCAAGGAGAAAAACACAAAAATTACCCAAGGTAAGGCTTCTAGAACGAAGCCGAACCATATAAGTATAATAAATGCAGAAAGAATATAATCAACAATACAATCATAACTCCCAAAACCTGATGTCAAAAGTGTAAGAACATATTTGATACAACTCGAATCCAAATGAAATGCATAAGATATCCAAATTCAAGAGAAACTTTGTCTCTGAAATAAAAGTAAATACATAGTCTATAAGAAAGGTAGTAAAAGACATCTAGACCCTTGAAAATCATCCATTTCCTTGAAAGGTACAATAGGAGTGAGTATGATCCACTTGTACTCAGTAGGTATCATAGGCTGACTGAGCAAAGTAGAAAATAAAACATAAAAAATATACACTAAGGGTACGTCACCTGCAATTAGAAAATATCCCACAACAGTAGCCCACACCGCTTGTACTAACATTTCTAATATATCATATATATTGAAATAAACACCAGAAATACCATAAGTATACAATATACCACAAACAAGTAAGGACAATATACATACAAGATCGGCAAATAAAAGTATAAAAAGATAGAAAAAATAGGAAAGTAACAAGTGAGAGCAGTAGTACAATCACATCATAAACATAACAAAATAAACACAATAAGAATAATGATGATGATTATGATGCAAGAGGTTGTCACACAACCTCTGAGACTGTCGCACATTCTGCGTATACACCTACGGATCTAAAGCTTTCCATCGTAGGACCCATGGGGGTTTGTCAACCCATGTACAATCCATATCCCTTGGGAAGGGTTTTAAAAATGTGTTAAAAATATGTTGTCAATGTTTCTCAGATGATGCCATGGTGGTACCAACATTGTATGAATGAGAAGGATGTGAGGATGTAATGCTCACAATCAATCATAATAAGAGTATCCACAACCAACTACATGATGTATTTCCAAAACCAACCATAATGAGACATTTCCAAAACCACGTAAGATAATATCCACTCATTATTCCCAACCATCCATGATTTTCACATGTTTTATATGCCAATAAATTATGAATATATCACAATACACAAGTGGTACCACAATACGCTTTTTTATCAACAAGATACAATTATTCACATGTCTATAGGGCTATCAATATCACATAAGATCCCACACCATCACATATATCACATAATGTCCCATAACCTAAAATTATATCACATATAGTCCCCCGTACAGGTACAACACATTAAGATTTCCAATTTTGTTATTAGTTCCCATCCCCATAACATGCATTTTGTAAACAAATTAACTAACCAGGGCAGCCTGAAAGAGTTAAATCATAACCTACCTCGAAGGCCAAAAAATTCAAACAAAAGCCTTCAATCCATGACCTCACATCTCATGAGCGGTACCAAAACCAACTAAAACATAGAAATATAGAATCTATACATCAAAAGAAAGCGAACGACACTTATACTGCCTATTTTTATTCTGGGTCAAAACGGACCCCCATATATGGATTTTTTGTAAAAAGGAAAAAATCATAACTTTATTTTAAAAATATGTTTCCCATATTTTTAGGAAACCGCAATTAAAAACACATGAAAAAATAAGTGAAAAATGAGGTCCAAATTAAAGAAAACCCATTTCTAAATTTTACTGGGAAAAATCCTTGAAATTCACTTTAAAATCAAGAATTGAAGTTGTTTTGAGGCTAAAATTGAGGAAAAATTGGTAACTGTGGGACTAGGAACATTATTCAAGCTATAAGGAGTGAAATTGGGGTTTAATACGAAGAAATACAATTTTGGACCTTCGGGGCCAAAACCCTCCAATTTTCTCGTTGAAATTCAAATTAAAATAAGAATCTAATGATAAAGATGAAAGAAATTAGTTGATATGAGTTTAATAGAGCTTAACAAAGCTTGGAAATGGAGAGAGTTGCTCAAAACCATGAAACCTTAAGCTCTAAGTCTCAAAAATGGTAAAAAAATGATGAAAGATGGGTATTTATCTCAGCACAAATGTTCGCAAACCATTGGTCACGATCTCAGTATCTCATTTGCCAGAGGTATCATGATCGTAGACTACGGGTTGCAATCAGGACATCCCAGCTATTGTCCATATTATAATCATGTCATCATATCACGATCACGGATGCACCAGATGGGGATTTGGTACCATCCAAGTCCCCACGAGCCCCTGGAAATTCATTCAAAATCCCGTGAACGGAAATAAACTATGCAACCCTATCAAATTTAATGCTTCGGACTCAATGGCGATATCAGGTTTTCAAAAAAATGTTGTTTTCACAAAGTTGACCTCTGAAACCCAAAATCACATTTTTTCAAACCTAGGTCAAAATGTGATTTAAAAGCCGTAAAACCACACCGAATATGTTACCACCTTAAAATTGACGTTCTGAATCCACTGGCGCAGTTTGTTTTTTCATCTGTTGCATGGATCAGAAGCTAACCATAGAAGTCCGTAATAAGACTCTTAAAGCCTAGATATATACTCTCAAACTCAAAAATTATTTTAAGGCTACACCAGGAAATGGATCTCACCTAAATGTATACTAAAGGTGGATATAAGGAAAGAATATGATACATTGGAGTGGCAGTTCTTAAGAGCAACGATAACAGAACTAAGGTTCCCTCAGAAGTTCAAAAACTGGATAATGAAATGTGTGTCAACTATTACTTATTCACTAATGCTAAATAGAGGACTAACACAACCCTTTCAAGCAAAGAAAAGACTGAGGCAAGGGGACCCCATGTCCCTCTACCTCTTTGTTATTGTAATGGAATACTTGACTAGGGTATTGACTCAGATGGTGATCAACAAGAAATTCCACTTCCATCATAGGTGCTACATATGTGTTTTGCTAATAATTTTATTATATGTTGCAGGACTGATTTAACTTTTACAACACTGATGCAAGATACTTTCTAGAAATTCTCTAATGCATCTAGGATAAAAGCAAATTAGGAGAAGATCTCAATATATATAGCAGGAACTACAAGCATCCTGAGAACAGAGATCATACAAAAGTTGAGTTATGTGGAAGGACAACTCCCATTCAAGTACTTAGGGGTTCCTCTGTCTACCAAAAAGCAGAGAGTAGCTTAATGTTTTCCCTTAGTTGAGAAGTTTACAGCCAAGATAAACTACTAGTCAGCTAAACTATTGTCATATTCTGGAAGGATTCAACTCATAAAGTCTGTCTTATTTGGAATGTAAAGCTACTAGTTACTAATCTTTGTCCTGCCACAATGAGTGATCAAAATGCTGGAGGCCATATGCAGAATCTTCCTCTGGACAGGTAAAGGTGATATCTTAAGAAAATCCCTAGTGTTATGGGAGAAAATTTGTTATCCAGGCTCAGCAGGAGGATTGAATGTCATTTATCTCAAGAGGTGGAACAAAGCAGCCATTCTGAAGTATTTGTGGGCTATATCTATAAAGAAAGATACAATGTGGATTAAGTGGCTACATTACTACTATATAAAGAATAATGAGTTGCAAATAATGCCAAGTCTTAAAAATACAGCTTAGGTGGTGAAAAAATTTATTGACAGTAGACAAGTGGTGATGTCACAGCAACAGTACCAGGGCTCAATTCAGAATGTATTAGAGAAGATGGTACAAGGTCGCAAGTTCAAAATCAGACGAGCATATCAATCCATGATGCCTTAACTGCCTAAGCTTCCATGGAAGAATATAACATTACACAAGAAAGTGCACCCGAGGTTCAAATTCATAATATGGTTGGCAGTGCAACAATGGTTGGCAACAGTAGTGAGGCTTCAAAAAATAGGAATCCAAGTTCCAATGAACTGCATATTTTGTGATGGGGACACAGAAACTTTTGATCCTTATTCTTTAAATGCCCGTATAGTAACCAGGTATGGAGAAGAATGTTAAGTTGGCTGCAACTCAGAAGAAGCATTGGCATATGGCAGCAGGAACTTGACTAGATGGGCAAAGTAGCTAAGAAAAAGTGAGCTTATGCTGAAACCATTTGTTGCACATTTGTGATAGTCTACATCATATGGTATGACATAAACACATTGAGGTTCAAAAAGAGATAGGCAGTGGTTGATCACACATTCTACAGTATAGTCATGCACCTACACATACAGGGAAGACATAGAGCAACCTAGAGAAATGTACTGCACAAGCTAAATTACTTTTCTTAGAAGTATGTACAAATTGGTGATGCTTTCTTATGTAGTATTATAGGTAGTGAGAACTAGATGATGTTGAGAGTTAGATAATTGGAGGTAAATGGTCAACTTCTACCCGGCATGGGTGAAAAAACCATAATATCGCATAAATAGCACCAAAATGCATCGAGAACTATGTCAATCACCCCCATACTCTAGAAGTACCACAGTGCTGGGGATAGGAGCTACGTATATTAGACTCGACCTCCCAAATAGCCTCATCTACCGATCAATGTTGTCACTGAACCTTAACCACAGGGATGACTCTAGAATGCAGTTGTCTAACATCCCTAGCCAAAATAGACACTGGCTCCTCAACAAAAGACAACCACTCATCTAAATAAACTGACTTCCAAGGAATGACATGAGACTTATCAGGAATGTAACGGCTAAGCATAAAAACATGAAAAATTGGATGAATAGTTGATAAATCAGGGGGCAAAGCTAACTCATAAGCCACATCACCAATGGTCTGAAGAATCTCAGATGGACTAATAAACATGGGGCTAAGCTTTCCCCTCTATTCAAACCTCATCACACCCTTCATGGGTGAAACTTGAAGGAAAACACGATCTGCAACACCAAATCTCAAGGCACAAAGTGTAAAGTCTGCATAACACTTCTGCCTATTCTTAGCCACTCGAGGTCTATCTTGAATGATCTAAACTCTCTCTAAAGACTCACAAAACAATGTCATACCTCGAGGTCTATCCTCAGAAACATTAAACCAACCCATGTGAGAGCGACAATGCCTACCATACAATACCTCAAAATGATCCACATTGATATCAGAATAGTAGATGTTATTATATGCAAACCCTGCAAAAGCTAAATGCCACTCCCACTGGCCACTAAAATCCATCACCCACACGTGGAGCATATCCTCTAAAACCTGAATAGTCCGCTCTGATTGGACATTTGTCTGGGGGTAAAATATTATGCTGAGATTAACTCGAATACCAAAATTATCCTAAAGTCTTCCAAAAGTAAAATGTTAACACTGAACCACAATCTGAAATTATGAACGATGTCACACCATAAAGGTGCACAATCTCACGAATGTAGATACGGGCCAAACTCTGGCACTGAAGAAAACCTAGACCAGAATAAAATGAGAAAACTTGGTCAATCGATCCACGATGACCTAAACATTACCCGAACTATATGAGGTACGAGTCAAACTAGACATCAAGTCCATAGTGATCTGCTCCCGCTTCTACTCAAGAATGGGTAACCTCTAAAGCAATCCACGAGGTCTTATATTCTCATATTTCACCTCGTAACAACAAAGGCAATAAGATACAAAGTCCTCTACATCACTCCTTATACCACCCCACCAGTAATGTTGCCTCAAATCATGATACATCGTAGTCACTCTCAGATGGATAGAATACCTGGAATAATAGACCTCCTCTAAAATCAATCTAATCTAATCACCTACTCTTGGCACATAAACTCAGCCCCTAATCTTCAAACACCATATCAATAAAGTGAGGCTTCCTTAGCCTCACCACTCAATACCTTATCTCAAATCAATCTCAATCCCACATCATAAAATTGATAAGATCAAATCTACTCAAGCAAAGAAAACCTAGCCTCCACGAATGCCAAAACACGCCTTATCAAGCCTAACCATTTAGTTAGATAAAGACTAAACCTCTAAGTCCACAGGCCTCTCCTAGAAAAAGATGCGCCAAGTTGCCTGTACTAGCGACTTCTAGCTCAAGGAATTCACAGCTAAATTATCCTTGCCTAGATGATAGAGACTAGTCAAGTCATAATCCTTAAGAAACTCAAGCCAATAACACTGCCTCATATTAAGATCTCACTGGGTGAAGAAATATTAAAGTCTATGATGATCCAAAAAAATCTCAGAACGGACTCCACACAAGTAGTGCCTCTACAACTTTAAAGTAAAAAACACCATGCAAACTCTAAATCATGGGTAATATAAATCCTCTCATTGTGTTTCAACTGGCAAAAAGCATATACAAACACCTTACTCTCTCGTATCAACATGGCACCTAAACCAACACCTAAAGCATCACAAAACACAGTAAATACATGCCCTCTTTGGGCAAAGTCAAGATAGGAGCTGAAGTCAACAAATCCTTAAGGTTTTTAAAGCTTTTCTCACAAGCATCGAATCACTGGATAGAAATCTTTTTCTGAGTCAACTTGGTCACTGGAGCTACAATGGATGAAAAACCCTCAACAAAACACAAATAATAACCTGCCAGTCCAACAAACCGCTAAATCTCAATGGGTAAAGTAGGCCTATCCCAATCACGGACCACTGCAGCCTTAGCTTGATTAATCATAATACCTTTCTTAGTAACCATATTACCCAAAAAAGAAATAGAATCCAACAAGAACTCACACTTAGAGAACTTACCATACAATTTCTCATCCCTCAGTTTCTAAAGCACAATCTGCAAATGCTCCTCATGCTCACTTCACTATTTGAATAAATTAAAATATCATCTATAAATACAATAACAAAGGAGTTGATATATGATTGAAATACCCAATTTATCAACTTCATGAATGTGGTACGGCATTGGTCAATCAAAAAGTCATGACCAAGAATTCATAATGACCATATGGAGTCTAAAAAGCTATCTTCAAACTATTTGAAGCTCTAATCCTTAACTGGTGATAACCGAATCTCAAATCAATCATTGAAAACACCACACCACTCTAAAGCTAATCAAATAAATCATCAATATGAGAAAGAGGATACTTATTATTAATCATCACTTGGTTCAACTATCAATAATCAATACACATACACATAGACCCATCCTTCTTCATAACAAATAAGATAGGAAGACCCAAGGAGATACACTAGGTCAAATAAATCCTTATCCAAAAACTCCTACAACTAATCATTTAATTCCTTCAACTCGGTTGGGTCATCTTATAAGAAGAAATAGAAATAGGCCTGGTGCCCCACTTAACATCAATAGCAAAATCAATATCACAATCCGAAGGAATACCAGCAAAATCTGTAGGGAACACATAAACTCACAAATAACACAAATAGAATCCAAAGAAGGAGGGAAAACTATACTAGTTTCATGAATATGAGCCAAATAAGATAAACACCCCCTCAAAATGAATCTGTGAGCCTAAACATAAGACATAACCCTTTTAGGACCTAAATGAAGTGCACTCTTCTAAAATATCCATGGAACAACCAGCAAAGCTAAGCTCACTATCTTATCAAAAAATATTTAGGACCGCATGATAAGGAGCTAACCAATCCCTACCCAAAATTATATCAAAATCAACCATATCTAACACGAGCAAATCTACCCACATGGCCAGAAAAGTCACAACACAATATTGTTACACCCAATCCACTAGGGGTGGATACACAAATAGTCCTGGCAAGAGGCTCACTGATAGAATTAAAATCCAAAGAAAAAATGCAGACATAGAGGAAAAAGTTAATTCAGAATCTAAAAACACAGATGCATGTCTGAAATAAATGAGCAGGATACCTATGATCATAGCATCAGAAGCCTCCATCTCTAGCTTGGTGGGTATAGAATAACACTGACAAAACCACTAACCAGTTGAGTAGCCCCACAACCATCACCATGGGCTCCACTACCCTTGGTCCTTACACCTCTAGTAGCACCTCTACCTCTCATATCTTAAATAGGAGTATCTCTAATCACATGGTGAGACAGTCATTGTCTACACGGACAGTCTCATTATATACATAAAACTCTATGGCCCAACTCAACAGAGGAGGTACCACTAGGCCCAAACGGCCACACTAAGCTATTGAACTAGATGATCCACTACCTAAACTCTATAAATCTATATGTACTGGCCTACCTTGGTACCCATAAGAACCTTTAAAATCTCTACCATGAGAAACCTAACCTCTAAACTTATCAAAATAGCTCACCTTCTTAGCGCTTCCCTGAGATACTCAAAGATTACCCTCTATTATCTTAGCATAGTCTAATATGCTTTGGTAAAATGCTCCAAATACAAATATCTGAGATGTATTCAACTAATGGGAAACATCTAAGCACTTTACAAACTTCTAAATCTTCTCAGACTCGGTGGAAATACTAGCATAAAAATATCTAGAGAAGGCATAAAAGCATGCCTCATACTCTACAACGGTCATAGAGCCCTACTCCAGGCGATCAAAGTTATCCCTCATTTGATCACTCAAATAGAAAGGAATAAATCTCTCTAAAAAGGCATCAGCGAACTGATCCCAAGTCATCTCGGGAGAATTAAGAAAACTATAACCAACAAATAATCTCCACCAATCTCTCGCAGTTTCTCTCAACTTATAGGTAGTATCAGCCACACTATGTGACTCAAGTAAACCCAAATTATACAACTTCTCATGGCAATCAATGAAGAACTCATAGGCATCCTCGCCTACAATAATACTATAATCTAGGAGGATCCAAATGAGTAAATCTCTCAAACCTTTCCTTATCCTTAGAAGACACACTATATTAGCAGTAAGAAGAGGCATGGTGAATTTAGTAGGATGAGATCCCATCTAAGGAGGTAATATAGATGAAGGTTGAACTCCTAATCTCAGAGTAACATACTCAGATATTAATGCTGATAGAGGGAAAGTACTCGGGTTCTGAGGAGTGCCTAAAATAGAAGTAGGAGCCATATTAGGATCCACACTAGGGGTTGCAGGAACACCCATCATAACCAAAGGAGAACTCTCTAAGAAGGCCATCAAATGCATCATCAACCCCTCCAAAACTAGGCCAGATAAACTCTGAAAAACTAAAATAGAACCCAGCTCTCCAACCTTCTCAACATGAGGATCAATGGAGAGTATCCTAGAACTTCTCCTAGATGGGGTTAATCCATGGCCTGATCTACTCCCTTGAGTTTATCCACAGCTTAAGAAATGCCCTCTAAGAGAAGGCTTTGTATCTCGACTTTCTCAGGACCTAGTCTACACCATATTTGTAAAAAGAGTGAAACACAACTCAAAACATAAGGTATACATGAAATTTTCATGATAAGGAATAAAGTGAGGGAATTTTCCAAAATATATCCTATAGCCTCTCAGAGATAGATATGGACATCTATATACTAATTAGCTAGACTCTATTAGATATCTTGTTCTTTCACTATTGAGATCAATGAACCTTGATGCTCTGCTACCACTTTGGCACCACCCAAAAACCAAGGGTCATGATGGCACTCATCGCGCCAAACCTTAACGAGTAAGCCTATCACCCAAACTGATACACCAAGGGGTAAGGCTTCTAGAATCAAGTCAAACTATATAAGTATAATTAATGTGGAAAATATAATAAAAAATACAACCATAACTCCCAAAACCTGATGTCAATGGTGTAAGAACATATGTAATACAACTCGAATCCAGATGAAATACATAAGATGTCTAAACAAAAAAGAAACTCTATCGCTAAAATGAAAGTAAAGACATAGTATATAAGAAAGATAGTAGAAGACATCCAGATGCCTGAAAATCACCAACTACCTTGAACGCTCCAAATATCACCTAAATCAAGCAATGTGGGGCGCACTCAGACTTGAATATATACCAGAAGCATACAGTAAGAGTGAGTACAATCCACTTGTAACCAGTAGGTATCATAGGCCGATCGAGCAAAGTAGAAAATAAAACATAAAAAATCCATACTACGGGCACATCACTTGCTATAAGAAAATATCCCACAAAAGTAGCCCACACCGCTTACACTAACAGTTCTAATACATCACATATATTGTAACAAGCATCAAAAAAATCACAAGTATACAATATACCATATACAAGTAAGGACAATACACATACAAGATCATCAAGTACAAGTATAAGAAGATAGAACAATTTGGTAAGTAACAAGTTAAAGTAGTAGTACAATCATATCAAAAACATAATAAAATAAGCACAATAAGAATGATGATGATATAGAGGTTGTCATGACCTTCTAGACTATAGCACAGTCTCTGAATACACCTAAGGATCTAAAGCTTCTCGACATAGGACCCATTGGGTGTTCATCACCCCATATACAATCCATATATCATATCTCCTCCTTGGTATATCCCTCAGGTAGGGTTTACAAGATGTCACAATATCTCCTCCTTGGTACATCACTCGCAGGGGTTTTTAAAAAGGTGTTATCTATGTTTCTCAGGTATTTTCATGGTGGTACCAATATTTTATTAATGAGTATGATATAAAGATATAATGCTCATAGTAAATCACAATAAGTATTTCCACAACCAACTATATGATGTATTGCCAAAACCAACCATAATGATAAATTTTCACAACCACATTAGACAATATACACTCATTATTTCCAACTATCCTTGAATGTCCACATGTTTCATATGCTAATAAAGTATGAATATATTATAGTACACAAATGGTACCACAACATGCTTTTTTATCAACAAGATACATTTATTCACATGTGTATAATGCTATCAAAATCACATAAGACCCCACACAGTCACGCATATCACATAATATCTCAAAACCCACAATTATATCATATAAAGGCCTCCATACAAATACAACACATTAAGATAGCAAGTTTCATGATTAATTCCCACCCCCTAAACATGTATTTTGTATAAAACTTAACTACCCAATAAAGTATGAAAGAGTTAAGTCATAACCTACCTCGAAGTCCAACAATCAGAAAAAAAAGCCTTTAATCCACGACTTCACATCTCAAGAATGATCTCAAAATCATCTAAAATATGGACATATAGAACCTATGTATCAAAAGAAAGTCAACGACACCCATATTGACTATTTTCGAGTCAGAGTCAAAATGAACCCCCAAAATGGGTTTTTCAAAAAGAAGGGAAAATTATAAGTTTATTTCAAAAATATGTTTTTCATATTTTTAGGAGTCTAAAGCTAAAAACTCAAGAAAAAATGAGTTTAAAATGAGGTTCAAATCAAAGAAACACCACTTTTAAGCTTTGCCGGAAAAAACCTTCGAAATCCGCTTTAAAATCAAAATTTGATTATTATGAAACTAAAATTGAGAAAAAACTAGTAATTATAGGGTTAGGAACATTATTCAAGGAAAAGGAGTGAAATTGGATTTAATACAAAGAAATACAATTTTGGGTCTTCGGGGCCAAAACCCCCAATTTTCATTTTGAAATTCGTATTAAAACAAGAGTCTAATGATAAAGATGGAAGAAATTTATTAAAATGAGTGTAATTGAGCTTAACCAAGCTTGGAAATGGAGAGAGTTGCTCAAAAACACAAAAACCTCAGCTCCAAGTCTCAAAAATGGTTAAAAAATAACGAAACTTTGGTATTTATACTTAGAGCCCACAATCGCGGACCATGGATCTCTATCATGGTATCTCATCTATCAGTGGTATTATGATCACGAAATAGGGGTCACTATTACGACATACCAGTTGTTTTACCTATCGTTATCGCATCATCTTCTCGCGATCATGGGTGAACCAGTAGGGGATTTGGTTCGATCCAAGTTCCTGCAGGCCTCTAGAAATTCATCCAGAATCCCGTGAACGCAAATCAACTATGCAACCCTATCAAATTCGATGCTCCAAACTCAATGGCAATATCATATTTTTTAATAGACATCATTTTCGCGAAGTTGACCTCCAAAACCCAGAATCACAATTTTCCAACCGAGGGTCAAAATGAGATTTAAAAGCCGTAAAACTACATCCAGTATGTTACCACCCTAAAATCAACATCTGGGTCTACTAGTATAGTTTATTTTTTCATCCGTCGCACGAATCAAAAGATAACCACAGAAGTCCATAATAAGGCTCTTGAAGCCACCAAAAAACACAATATTGCATAAATGGCACCAAAATGCATCGAAAATAGTGGCAATCACCCTCCCCCACACACACACATACCAGAAATACCATAATGCAACTATGAGGAGGAGTAAAACAGTCAAATTAGATAAAAATACATATTTTATCAAAATTTTAGGTCGTTACCGAATCATAAATAATCGTGAAAATATGCTCATGTATGTAAATATAACAAGGAGAATTATATTGAAGATTGTAATTCTATTTGGGTAAAACCCTAATTCATAGAAATCATTTAAATCATAATTTAAATTTATATTTAGAACTATATATTTAGGTATAAGGGTGAAAGGAATTATTTATCGAATACCCACATACCTGAGCTAATGAAATCTTGGACTGAAGCCTCGAAAAATTGGCTTTGAGAAAAACCCTAGGCTTAGGCTTTCTTTAGTGTTGAATCGCTCAATTTTCAAACTTAGTATGAGTTTGGGGAAAATAATAAGGGATTTAGGATGATTAAATAGACTTATACCTCTTGTAATAGCTGAAACAAAGTAGTTTTGGAGTAAAAAGAGTGAGAAAAGACCAACCAACCTTTTTAAAATCATCCAAAAAGTTGTTGGTATCAGTCCCAACGAGTTTGGTGACTATCCGTAGGTACTAGGGATGAAATTTATCTTGAATTGTAATTTGGGACTCAATTTTTTATCCCCATTGCCATGATGACAAGTCCTCTGAACGACTCATAAGGTCTGGCAATGAGTGACAACCTAGAGTCATTGTCACTGGCAGCTTGGATAGTGCTTTAGTAAATTGGCCATAACTTTTTACTACGATATACGATTAAGGACAAACTGGAAGAGTTGGAAAGCTAATTCAATTACCTATTTTTTCGTGGGTTTTGAGCTCACAAACTCTTAGCAATATAAAATTTATGCTCGTTTGAAGTTGACTATAGGAATATTCTTCACAAGAATTCAATCATTTGTCTATAAGGTAGGAGCTATTTATGGCCTTAATATATGTCAAAATCACTTATCAAACTATGAAAACATGATTTTTTTAATTTTGCAGGCACCTAAAGTATGGTTCTAATAGTGACTTGGATTTTTAGAATATCTCTCCCTTGGGATCATTCGTCCTCAAATGAAGATTACTAAGTTAAAAGGATATGGAAAGAGTTGTAATCCCAGACATAGAATTCTAAGAGCTGAATATGGATATGATGACTAAATTTTCAAATAAAAATTTGACTAGATTAAAATTAGGGAACTCACTAGTACTGTCTGGCTGACTTTTAAAGTTGGATAACTAACATGATACCGATTTCTAAATTTGGGTATTGTTATCATTGGGATTGCTTTAGATTGGGAGAAAGAAATTAACCAAGTTTAGATATAAAACGAATTGGATAGGAATATACATAAAACTTAGGGTAGTAAGACTAGATGAAGAGCTGAGAAACTACAAGAGCTTGCCTATCTGATCATTGAGCTGAATTTCTAGCTATATGGAATGAATCATACTAAGTTTTTTATAACTCAACTAAAGCAATCTTGGAATGAACATATATTTGTAGTTGTAAAGTGATATATAATGACATAAAATTTCAAAGAGTCAATGAGAAAGGAATATTTGTTACCTTCAACGATCCTTGACAGAAGTTCTAATAACATAAGGGAGAGAAGAATTTTTGGTGTGATCTAAGGAAGATATCTAAATAAGGATTATAACATAGTTTGAGAATCCAAGTCTACTAGTCTGAGCTTGTAGAATAAAAATGACTTAGAACTAAAGATAAGACACATCTAGGCCGAAGTTATATATCATGGAAAGGGAGTATCTTAGGATAAAAGTAAGTTTTAGACTAATATAGCTTAAGCAATGTGACTGATAATTATTAAATTTAGCAACATTCCTTAATCATGCTCTTTCTTACGGACCTACCACACTTAACTAGATGAAATTTTCTAACTCTCTTAGGAATAAACCATAATTTGTTGCTGGATTCTAAGTCTAGTTACATATTTCTTACACTCTTCAAGCCTAACTCAAAGATACAAATATCTACCTCTAAAATGACCAAACTATCTACACTATGAGAATCAATATTCAATACCCACTCGGAGAGGTTAAGCTCAATTTAATAAACTTCTTGCTGCCAAAAACAATCAATATTATGTTCTAAAAGAGTGAATAACCATCATAAACCATTATATAGGTATATCAACAAATCCTTCAAGCCAATCACTTTACTACCAACAATATCACCTTCAAAGAATAAGAAGGGTCACTGAAGAACTAAAACATTAGGGTCTAATACAAAAGGGATACTGTGAAATTTTGAATTATGGATTTTCATTATTTTGGCATGTTATATAGTCCTAAGGAGTAAAATATAATTGGAATAAACTTGTTCAAGAGATTTGATCTGAGAGCATACATGACATAGTATGACCTCACTAGTCATTAAGGATGTATCATGAGTATCTGAAACTGAGCATATTATAAAACATGAGTACATGAGTCATGATCTACAAGAATTGAGATTTAAATTCATAAATTCATAAATTCATGGAATATGATTCATGCAACTGATTGAACTATCACTTCTTATACTAGGAATTGGAAGTGGGCCTAATTCTATACAAAGTGCATGAATATGAGCTATGATCATGGAGATGACTTTAAATTCATGTGTAGAGTGTCGTAATGATAGAAGTACAAAAATTTATCCTGAGATAAGAATGGTTTGGATATCTTCCTCCCTTAGTGTTGTTCTGGGACTCAGTAGCAGCATTACTACAATTACATAACTTAACTTAGTTCCTTGTTCAATCATCTCCCCCTTATATTAAATCCATCATTCTAAGTTTACAAACCTACGCAATAAATCTAAAGTGAACTACAATCACTCTACACTAGAGTTTGAAATACAACAGTACACATAAATACTAAAACTCCTCCTAAAAGACTGTACCTGGAAATGTAAAACCTACTGCTAGTACTTCCCTCTGAGATATAACTCTTAACTTTCTATTTCCTTAATATTCATGACAATAACTCAAACACTTCTTAAATTTGAACCTTCTGAATTATCGTAATACCCTGAGTTCAAACTTTTTCCTACTAGAATTTAAAAATTTTCTATCTATTAGCTTAATCACCCATAATTCAAACTTAGATTCTAATGCTTAACATAGATATTCCCAAACCTTTTAATGAACTATAATAACTTACTACTACTAGATAAGAATACTAACCGACTCAAAATTTTTTGAACAAACCCAACCTTAACAAGCTTCTCTATCTTTCTGGTTGCTACTTAATATCGATCTTGTCTAAAGAACTAACATACTCTAAGTCCCCTTAATTGGTAAATATCTATCAAAGTGCTATTATACAATCTACACAACACCTTTTTGACTCTATGGATACATAATCTACTAAATTGAGATAAACATTGTCCCCATTTTATTCTACTACACTTCTAGGCTCATGCTTTTAACTTTATGTCATGCTTCTATAGGATTTTGAGAAGGAATTTGAGGGAACATTTGACTTTGGCTCAGCGCACTATTTTCATGAATAAAAATGAACTCTTCAAAAGTTTGAAACTTACAGGCACTAATGGGATCCTTTCAAGCCCGTGTGCAATCTCATAACTGTCTATAAGGGTTGTTCGAGAATACTCTATCAGTAAGAATTTAAGCGTGACTATTTTAATTACCGTAAAAATTAAGGCTTAGTCAGCAGGAATGGAATAATTCTAGAACTTTTATAAACTTCTTAAAGAATATCTCTACTGCTTGATCTAAAATATGAAAGAAGAAAAGCATTTCCTAAATGCCTTATAGTCTCTCACTGAAAAGTACAAATGTTTCGATACCATTTTGCAAGACTTTACTAGACACAACTTTATAGACACGCTAGGACACTTGAACCTTGCGCACACATACCAATTTTGTCACAATCTGATACTACCCTCTAGTCGTAACAAGGTTCTTAGAACCATAAGTGGTCCCAAGCTAACCCATGATACTGGCATAATGCTTAAGCAACTGATTAAAACATATATAAAAGCTAAACTGATTGAGTGGAAACATAATCATGGAATAAACTGGTTCAATAAATTTAGTATTAGAAAGTTTAGTTACAACATTTGTATTTTGAAATAAAAGAGAAATTAATTGCAAGAACTCTAACTGATTATCTATGAAGCCTTTACTAATAATGACCATAAGTAGTCAGGATATGACCCCAACTATCCTTGATCAATACATATGAATAAAAAATGTAATACTGGAACTGCAACTGACTTAAGTCCTCGAAATAAGAGAAATCATTACCTGCTAGCTAAATGCTATTATCTTCTTGACTATCACACTAATGAAAAATATAGGATAAAGAGGTATGGGATCAGTGCTTTGGAATGTACTGAATATGTCAGATATGCACTAGTCATTAAAACACTTAAAATATTTTAAAATTAAGAACGTACGTCATTTGCTAAAATATACAATTAAAACATGTCTTTACATAAAAGTTATGAGGCATAATGAATCTTTAAATCATGAGCTAAAATATTTCTACAAACTGGAAAGCAGTAGAAGCATAACTATTATATTTAAATCTCAAGTTAATGTTGAATATGATGTAAAACTATAGTGAATGCTAACTGAAAATAAAGAGATGAACTTGAGTGTAAACTGAACGCATGGAGCTGAACTTTAGTAAAATGACCCTATATAAAATACATATATACTGATGTATAGTGATAGTCTAAAAATTCATAGTATAAAAGAAAGTGAAACTAAACTAAGGGTCATGTATAAATATTGGGTTTGAAACTGTGAGATGTGAATTAATGCAATGAAAAAGTAAACAAATTTGTAACTGATCAATACTATACTGAATAAACTGATTACAAAGCCCTTTTAACTTAGTATGGGAGAAACTATTAACCTACTAATAACTATGTGATCTAAACATGGAGTTCGATGTATAAACTCCATCGAAAAGGGCCCAATATACCTTTCAGAATATAAGGGTTGATCTGACGTGTTACCACTAAATTGATGTCCAAAAGGACTAAGGTGTCGATCCTCATCTGACGGGTGACCCTTTAGAACCTACGGCGGCACTGTAATTCTGGGACTTAGTGACTTCTACTAAAGATCTCATCCTAACTGGTGGATGAGCCTCTATCCCTGCGTTCGCTAGGTGGTAAGTACTGCTCCCAACTGAATATAAACTAATATACTAAATAGCTCAATAATACTGAAGTCCTGAGGTTCAAAGATAAGTTCTTTGCTTAAAAGAATTCTAATACATGAAAATTGAAGGACTGGATATTTGATTGACAATACATGATATCCTAGATCATCGGGTGATCATAACCAGCCATCTTTGAAGAAAAATATAAAATTTTATAATACAAGTCCAAAATAAAAGAGAAATTGATTGCAAGAACTCTAACTGATTATCTATGAAGCCTTTACTAATACTGACCATAAGTAGTCAGGATATGACCCCAACTATCCTTGATCAATACATATGAATAAAAAATGTAATACTGGAACTGCAACTGACTTAAGTCCTCGAAATAAGAGAAATCATTACCTGCTAGCTAAATGCTATTATCTTCTTGACTATCACACTAATGAAAAATATAGGATAAAGAGGTATGGGATCAGTGCTTTGGAATGTACTGAATATGTCAGATATGCACTAGTCATTAAAACACTTAAAATATTTTAAAATTAAGAACGTACGTCATTTGCTAAAATATACATTTAAAACATGTCTTTACATAAAAGTTATGAGGCATAATGAATCTTTAAATCATGAGCTAAAATATTTCTATAAACTGGAAAGCAGTAGAAGCATAACTATTATATTTAAATCTCAAGTTAATGTTGAATATGATGTAAAACTATAGTGAATGCTAACTGAAAATAAAGAGATGAACTTGAGTGTAAACTGAACGCATGGAGCTGAACTTTAGTAAAATGACCCTATATAAAATACATATATACTGATGTATAGTGATAGTCTAAAAATTCATAGTATAAAAGAAAGTGAAACTAAACTAAGGGTCATGTATAAATATTGGGTTTGAAACTGTGAGATGTGAATTAATGCAATGAAAAAGTAAACAAATTTGTAACTGATCAATACTATACTGAATAAACTGATTACAAGGCCCTTTTAACTTAGTATGGGAGAAACTATTAACCTACTAATAACTATGTGATCTAAACATGGAGTTCGATGTATAAACTCCATCGAAAAGGGCCTAATATACCTTTCAGAATATAAGGGTTGATCTGACGTGTTACCACTAAATTGATGTCCAAAAGGACTAAGGTGTCGATCCTCATCTGATGGGTGACCCTTTAGAACCTACGGTGGCACTGTAATTCTGGGACTTAGTGACTTCTACTAAAGATCTCATCCTAACTGGTGGATGAGCCTCTATCCCTGCGTTCGCTAGGTGGTAAGTACTGCTCCCAACTGAATATAAACTAATATACTAAATAGCTCAATAATACTGAAGTCCTGAGGTTCAAAGATAAGTTCTTTGCTTAAAAGAATTCTAATACATGAAAATTGAAGGACTAGATATTTGATTGACAATACATGATATCCTAGATCATCGGGTGATCATAACCCGCCATCTTTGAAGAAAAATATAAAATTTTATAATACAAGTCCAAAATTAGAAATTTACCAATGTACTAAGGGTTCATAATTCTAAGTATGTGAAAATACTAATTTTCATGGGAACACATGGTATGTCAACTAATATGGCCTGAAATCCACAAAGTTATGATAAATAATGCTTAATAGTCTTGAAAACTAATACATCACACATAGCTTGATCATATGCTTTAAATCTGAGGTAATATCATGTAAATTATGCATGAACATGAGAATATTGTGAATGGTGTAATATAGTCATGAGGAATCATAAATAATCATGAAAATATGCTCATGAATGTAAATATATAAAGGAGAATTGTATTGAAGCTTGGAATAATTTTATTTGGATAAAAAATCCTAGTTCATGGGATCATAGAAATCATAATTAAAATTCATATTTTAAAACCATATTTTTGGGCATAAGAATGGAAGGAATCTCTTACTGAATACCCACATACCTGAACTGATAAAATCTTGGGTTGAAACCTTAGAAATTTGGCTTTGAGAAAAATCATAGGCTTAGGCTTTCTTGATAGTTGAATCGCTTGATTTTCTAACTTAGTATGAGTTTGGAGAAAATAATGAGGGATTTGGGGTGATTAAATAGACTTATACCTCTTGTAAGAGCTGAAACGACATAGTTTTAGGGTTAAAAGAGTGGAAAATACAAAAGAACCCTTTTAAAATCATCCAAAAAGTTGTTGGTATCAGTCCTAATGAGTTTGGTGACTATTCGTAGGTCCTAGGGATGAATAGTGTCTTCAATCATCATCTGGGACTTAAACTTTTGTCCCCAGTGCCATGCAGATGAGTCCTTCTGGACACTCGTTGGGTTTGAATATAAGTCGTAGCCTAGAGTCGTAGTCACTAACAGTTTAGACAGTGCTTCAATAAATTGGACATATCTTTTTACTCTGATATTGGGTTAAGGTTAAAATGATGACTTTGAAAAGACAATTTAATTATATATCTTTTGGTGGGGCTCAAAAAATCTTAGTAATATAAAAGTTATGCTCATTTGAAATTGACTATAGAAATATTCTTCACAAAAATTCAATCAGTAAAGGATATTTTAACTTGTCTATAAGGTAAAAGCTATTTGTGGTATTAATATACGTATAAATCACTTATCAAACTACGATAATATGATTTTGATTTTTGCATTTACTTAAAGTATGATTCTAATATTGACCTGGATTTTCGAGGTGCTATAGATTCGTGCCGCACAACTAAGTGGGGAAACCTATTGGTTCACCTCTATTGTCCCTTCTTGACACGCAGGGAAAGACAACGAGTTGGGGGAATGTTGCACACCCTCCTTCACTCCTGATGGAACTTCTTTTTATTTCTATATTTGAAGGGTCTTTTGGTCCTTTCCTCGGCTAAAACCATTTTCCACTTATACAAAATGATCTCAAACCCAAAGGCATGAATTATTCAATCAAAATAAATTCCACTTCTCCCTAAAAATCTTAGAAATAATAACACCAAGGGATCAACACTCAAGGCTCAATTCCAAAGATTTATTAAAATTCTCTCCGACAAAAAGGCATATTGAACAATTATCTTCCAAACGAAGTTAGGCTATATACATGTACATATATATATATGAATTTTGAATTTGGTTTTTTAGAAATGATTTTACAAGAGATGAACTGATTTAAACCTTGGGAGGCTTTTCCTGGGAAATCATCTCGATTCTTTATTTGAATTTGGGAGTTGGGATGGTTACTTGAATCATGAAACCTTTCTATTATTAATTTTTAGTTGGGTTAAATTGGGGTCAGGAAATTGTGTTTTTAATAAATCATTTTTGATATTCTAAACCTTGTGGTGATAAAAAAGATTTACCCCCATTCCTTGGACTTCTGCAAAAATAATAAACTTATGAAAAATCTTAAAACTCATAATAAATTGTAAAATATATTTATTTTAATTCTTTAAGATAGTGGGTCTAATGAGCTAACAAGTATATACAAATTTCTGGCATAATACATATGACTTACAAGTCTTTGTATGATGATACTAACTCAATAATTGCCCTTATGAAAGACTTATTTTATGTCAAATGATTTATGTTCATGAAAATGTTATAAATAGGCTCAAAGAAAATTATGTAGTTCACCGAGAAGGTGGTAAGTCTTCATGACCCAATACCTGAAACTTATGTTTTTCTAACATAGGGATGGTTTGCTCACTGCTTGGGTAACCTTGTGATGTTCCTCTTTGAGGAGGATATAATGACCAAATAATGTATATCTCAGTTCATGCGGCAAACATAGATTAATGCATAATCGGTTAGGTATGGACCAGACTCATTTATATTTTGGGTTACTTGATGTCGGTTAAACTACTTTATTCAGCTCTAAGGTTTACATATGTTTATGTTATGCATTAGTCACTTCCTATATTTCCATCTCATGACTTATGTCAAGTTATATTACTTGTTTTACAAACTATATTGTCCTTTCCCCTAAATTGCATACCAGTACTCGTCGTGGTGAACGTCCATGGATGCTACTTCATTTTATTATGTACATTTGGAGGAATTTTCTTGTGGTTTTGTACAGCAGTAGGATTCTTTGGTACAACTTAAGCAATTGGTAAACCCTCCATCTTCCGAAAGGCATATATTTTTTCTTTATATTATAGTTTGGTTATCCATTTTATGGTATCGTCGGGGCCATATCACAAATAAGGACGTAACAATCATCTAGGTTTAGTATATTTTTTTCTTAATAGAGGAAGAGCAAGAGTTTAACTAAGGGAGTTGATGTGACGCGAAAAATCGTGTTATATTACCATCATTCGCCTCACTTTTTTTCTCTTTTTAGTATCATTTTAAGCTCAAATATGGTGAATACTGGTATTTTATATTTATTTATGTATAAATGTCTTGAGATATTTGAATATTAATCACAAAGAAAAAGAGCACCAAGAAACCAAAAGAAATTAAAGAAGGATCAATGTGCATCAATGTTGCAATGCATTGCAAAATTAGCACAAAAGGCAAAGGGAGTTTTGCCTTATGCCACTGCTGTAAAGCAAGCAGCGGCGCAGATCCAGTGGCCTTGCAGAACCTCTTTCACTACTAACCCAAAGCAACAGGTGGCACAAGAAATTATATCTTGAATTAAATTCGATTAAAACTTCTTGTGTCACCCCGTTCACCATTGTAATGATTTCTAATGCCAACAAAATATTGCTTAAACACAGAAATAAATTCAGTTCATTATTGTTATCTTGAATTAACAGTTAATTGTTTTCATGTGATAAAGAAGTCTCGTGTAGAAGTGGTAGAAACAACTTCTAACAGAAATGTAAGGTAAGATATAAATCCTTGTGGTCTGACTCTTCTTCAAACCCTACACATAGCGAGAGTTTTAACACATTGGCAAACTTTTATTGTTGTTGTTATTTCAAAATGTATTTTTTGATTCAAATCTCTCACATATTTCTTTTAAATATCAACATAGTGTTTAGGTAATATGAGTTCAACCAAGAAACAGTTTGAAATTCTCTTTTTCAATTTTCAAAATCACTTGACAATTGCAAATTCAATTTTCAAAGAGTTATTTCAAAAAAAAAAAAAAATCTAACAAATATAAGTTATTGGGTTTGCCTCAGTTTTGAATTGGGCTTGAAACAATCTTGCTTACAACTGAAGACAAGACAATGACTTTTAACTTGCACACCAGATGTGAGCCCAAGCTTGTAAAAATGACTTAAAAGACTTCTCATGTATAAATTGTTAAACAAGAAATCAAATAATCATATGTGATAAGATTTAAAGGTTGAATTAATTATTGTATAAATAACATAAATACAAATTCTTTTGGAAGTAATTACACTCTCTCCCACTTTTTAAATTACTTTACTCTCTCTCCCTATTAATATACATAAAATAGCCGACCTATACATAGCATTCTGTGTATATGTTGAAATTTTTGTAATATATTTAGGGATTGAAATTTTTTATAATATTGAAAAGATAAGTTGTGTATTTGTGTAATTTTTAGTATTTAACTCAAAGTAGTAATCTCTTTTCATTAAATTTTAGGTCCATTTCTAGACCATTTAAATTCAAAATCAAAAACAAATACAAAGTAGTAAAAATAACCCAGTCTAAAAGAAGGAATACAAAAGATTCCTAAAAGTAGTAAAAATACTCATTATTGTCCAAGAGTACTCGATACTCTTTATTTCTCTCGGTCGCTGCCTTTATGGAATGTTCCCTCCAAGCTTGAATCAACAGTTCATCTTGTTCCTCCTTTGGATTATCTTCAAGCTCCATCCTTGCTTATTCATGGCCATGCTTTTTCTAGCATCTTCACATGTATCTGATGAGCTAACCTTTTCCCCTCTTAATTTGCTATCATAGCTCAGATATGACCCTTGTCTCTTCGTTTTAGGTAGTCAGGGTTATCCCTAAAGGACTGAAGTAATGTTACTTGCCCACCATGTTTTATTCCATTTCTTCTCTTCCATGTAGTCTACATTATGATTGTTGGGATAGCTTTGTATATTGCCTCTAGTTTTGATGTTGCATTCATTGTCCACTAGGTGGTCTGCAAATGCATGTCTTCAATGTCTATCCCTACAAAAATAGCAAACTGTCTCCATAGCCTAGTGGCTACGGGCATTGTTAGAACTAAGTGGGCCATTTTTTTCTCTTCTTTCTCCTCATAGCACTAATTTCTAGACACATATTGATCCTCATTCTTTTCAAATTATCATCTATCGCAGTCCTTCTCTTCCAACCTTCCACATGAAAAAGTTATCTTGAATGGAAGCCCTATAACCTAAATCTGTTTTTACTCCTGTCGCAATCCAAAAATCTGAGATCATGATAGCACTTATTGCGACTTAGCCTTGATAAACAATTCAATCACCCAAACTAATTAAGGAAACACAATATTGACAATAATATAAACCAAGGCAAGACTTCTAGAATAAAGTTGAGCCAAACAAAAATAAATTAAAATAGAACATGAAAGAAATTCATACATCCAATCCCAAGATCTGGTGCTGTAGTGTAAAAGCATCTAATATGATATCTAAAAAATTAATAATACACCTCTATCTCTGATAAAAAAAATAAAGACAAAAAAGGATAGATGAGGTTCGAATCATCTTCTAACCCTAGAGTGGATCAGTACCTCAAACTCTGGACTCTCCTTACGAAGTCAACTACCATGAGAGGTGCTCGTGCTAGGATCTGCACTAAAAGGGCACAATAGGGGAGAGTATGGTCCACTTATACTCAGTACATATCATAAGCCAATTGAGCAAAGAAGAAAATAAGATAAGTAAAATATACTATGAGTACGTCACCTACAAACAGAAAAGTCCCAAAGGTAGATCACGTTGTTGTACTAACAATTCCAACATAATATATATATATATAAACATATACACACACATACACACACAACAAGAGAGACGAAAACAACACAGACATACACGAAAATACACTAAAACTAAGCACAAGTAAAAAAATAAAAGAAATCAAGAAATATGCATATAATTGTACTGCAATGTGGATGGGACGAATGATGAAAGTCATTGCATGACTTTATGTATACACCAACTGAGATCACGGCTCCTAGGTATGACCCATGGGGATTCGCAACCCATATACGATATCTCATATCTCAAAATCAACTCACCTCTCCAATTGTGTTCACGTAGAGGATTTTCATAAAAGTATCTTATTTTTTTTCAAAAAACACTCTCTCTCAATAGTATATGTATGGAATGAGGATGAAAAGTTCATAATCAACTCAATATGATGATATCTAACATCAAAACGTATGTATATAAGTGAGTTCAGACTTCAACTCACTATGTCCACAATTCAAGACCATCAACTCTAATTAGGCACCATTAGAATTTTTTGTATGTAAGACATCATTAATATCATATCAACCCCTTACTCAGGTATTTCTATCATGATAATGGCATTGGATGCTCAAATAAGGCCTATATTAGAAAAATATGCCCTCGCATGACATCATATCTAGAATAAAGGTATATAAATTCACATACAAGCCCAATGATGTCAAATAAATCCCACGCATGGGTAACACACAATATAAGATATCACCAACCAACCACGATAAAATATAAGTCCCTACACAGGTACATACAATAGTAAAAATAATCTCAAAATATAAGCCTCATGGATATATATCTTAGTTCATAGCATGCTTTAATTATTTATTAATGTAAGACCCCACAAAATTCTCTCGTAGTCTAAGCCTTAGAGTGTGTCAAGTGAAGCGTAAATCCGATCCTAAAAGGGTGAGAAGTATCTTTCTAAGTGAGAAATATTTTGAACCATGTAGAATTTTCCTAATATCAAATTTTTTTCATGTAGAGCATTGAATAAGATTTTCATCGATACCAATTTCGTCAAAATCTAGCATCGGACGAGGAAGTTATGGCCGTTTTACTGAAGCAGTCGGAACCCCCCAAGTACGACGGCCAAGACGACTGACCGTCAAGGCTGTGATGGACTATTGCTGGGACCATCATCGCTGAGGCAGTGTGGCCTCATCCTGGCCAGCGTGCGACGGACGATCCGATGGACTGTCAAGGCTGCGACGGACCGTCGCTGAGATCCTCACCCCGAGGCAGTTTATTCTTTTCCTGGCTAACGTGCAACAGACGATCCGACGGACCACCAGACCTAGCGATAGACCATCACTTCGACCGTCGCAGTCTTCGATCGATCATTTTAAGTTAATTTTTAAAAGGACTTTTTGGTTTTTTTCCACTCTTTTCAGACCCTATTTATACCCGATCAAGGATCGCAACCTCATTTCTCATCTTTAACATCAAAAACTAGGGTTTATACAAAATCAAAATCCTTCCTTATTCTTCAAGGAAGATCAAGAGAAATCAAGAATCTCTCCAAGAGCCTTCAAGAATGAGTTTCCCTAAGGTATGCAGATGTTGATTATTGGGTCTATTCCATCCAAGAATCTCAAGAATCCTTTTCTAAATTTCAAAGATCTTATGTTTATGAGTTTTCATGATTCACGTGAATTGAAATTGGAGTTCATGCTATTATTGAGTTTTTAATTCATGTTTTGTTTATGAGGTTTCAAGCTTTGACCCTAGTATGTGATATTCATGTGATGTCCATGACAAACCCTCTTCAAGTTGCTTTTTAAGTAATGTGTTAATGTCAATTAAGTGTAAGAGTTGTTGAATAAGCAAAGCATGCTCCCCATATGTTTGATAAAATGCTTATGTGAAAGAATTAGAGCCATTATAGCATGTTGACTAGAAATTTCCAATTGTGAGCAAGCCCATGCATGCCAAGTGTTTGTTAAAAAGCCTTAGTCAATGAATTGTGACACGATAGCATGAAATCCCCCCCCCCCCAAATTATGTGCGCTTCGTTACACACTAAGATTTTAATACATGCTAAGTGTTTAATGCAAGACCTTGTTGAATGGAGTATGAGCCAATATTATGTCTCCCTATACAACCATATGTTTATGATTCCTAAATGCTTGAAGAGATGTTGTAGTGATTTTGATGGTGAATGAATGTCCATGGTCTTGATAATTCAAGCATGGTTATGCTTTGATTTTATGTTATCGAGTCTTGGGGGTACTTAGACCCGACAATTTAGCTGCAGTCTAGAGCCAGTGTCAGTTTTCCCGATAATCTCAGTCAAGCCATGATTTTCAAAACTCAGTGAGTTATCGAACTCTGTACTCTCAGACAGATACAGAACTTAAGAAGTCTCAGTAATCTCCATAATCTCAGTATCGCTAGTAATCTAGCCTCAGTTTTGTACTCATCTCAGATCTAGTAGTATTCAAGTGTTCAGTTCAATCCTTAGTAATATTCGAGTAATCTATCCCGATTTTAGTATCGTTCAGTTAGATAACAAGATTCAATAGTATTCCATCAAATACGAAACCAAGTAAATTCATATTAACTCAGTTAGATCATTCAAGAAACATGATCAGTATCAGATTTAGCTTAGTTTATGTTCAGTTAAGAATCAGTTCAGAGTCTTTCAGTTGGGAGTAGGAGCTAGCACCGAGCGAGTGCAGGGATGGCAGCTCCCTGTTAGAGAAGCAGAGTCGTTAGGAGCAATCCTTGAACTCCAGAACTAAGTAGCCAGCGTAGGATGCAGGAGTCACCCGTTAGAAAAAAGTTTATCAACCGTTAGAGAGGCTTGACTATTATACTTCCTTAGGCTTGACTTCCTGTGAGGGTCACCCGTTAGAGAGGCTTAACCAGAGAGGTCTTTACCCATGGCACGGTATTGAAACCCTTACAGCTGGGTTTATAGGTTGGACCCCACCATTTCAGATTCGAGGCATGTCGATTAAGTGAGCACTCCCACATTTACAGTTTCAGTATCAGTCTTAAGAAAAGAACTCAGAAATCAGGATTTGTCAAATACAGTCATCTATCTCAGTGAGGAACTCAGATAGTTCCATTGATTCATGGGCCATCCACTAGATAGGCATGGTCCCACATAAAGTTATTGTGTAAACAGATCAAGAGATCACCTGTTAGAAAGGCTTGATCTCAGTCTCAGATTCAGTTGAGTAATCTCATTATCAGATCCAGAGATCACCCGTTAGATAGGCTTGATCTCAGTCTCAGATTTAGTTGAGTATTCTTATTATCAGATCTAGAGATTACCCATCAGATAGGCTTGATCTCATTCTCAGATTCAGTGATTATTCTCATTATCAGATTCAGAGATCTTCTGCTAGATAGGTTTGATCTCAGATATAATCTTTTCTTATCATTGATAGTAGATTCCAAAATCATCCGTTAAAGAGGTTTGATCTCCGATGTAGTCATTCAAGAGTAAAAAGCTTGGAATTCAGTCATTGATATGAATAGATTTAGTTAATCAGTTTTAGTATCACCAGTTTTTGAGATCACTCGCCAGATAAGACTAATCTCAACTCCAGTACTCAATTATCAATATCAGAAGATTCAGTTGTTTAGTATCTCAGCATCAGTAGTGATTTCATATGTTAGTAAAGCAATATCTGAGTTTCTGTATTTCAAGTTGCCATGTTTTCAGTTATGGTTTGTGCATTCATGCATATGTCCTCATTTAGTAGTCTCATGACTATTCAGTTAAGTAATTGTTCAAGCATAAGCCCTTACATTTAGCCTTACTTCATCTTCATTCTCTGTACATTCCCGTACTGATGCATTTGCGCTATGGTCTTTTATTTGACACCATAGGTTTCGAGGCTCGAAATCCAGAGTACCCCTAGCAACTCAGTCCCAGCCAACAGCAGTAGAAGTAGCAGTGATTCCTCTTCATTCGAGGATGATCCTTAGTTTATTATTGCATCATATTTAGTTTATTTTCAGTAGACAGAGTTAGTTGGGGACATGTCCCATAACTCTACAGTTCAGACGGTTTAGAGGTTTTTCAGACAGATGTATCAGTATTCAGTTGTTAATTTTGAGTATTTTTTTTTATGTTTTGAACCTTATTGTCAGTTTCCACATTTATTATCTATATTATGTAGTGTTCAGGTACAGATATCAGTAGAGGGTTAGCTTGTGGTCCTTCGAGATCATGAGCACCATCTGACATTCCGGTTCCAGAAAATTGGGTCGTTACAATCAACCACCTAGCTTAATTTGAAAGAAGTTACGCCATAAACTACCTTAAAATGATGAAATATCGATCTAAGGTGCTTCAACATAAAAGCTTCCCTTTACGAATGACCACAAAATCAACTACAATAATCAAATATAGCATCTATGCATGAAAACAAAGTTAATGATACCAATATTATTCATATTTGACCGAGTCCAAAACGAGTTTGATAAAAAAGGTAGTAAAAATAATTTTTTTAAAAAACACATTCCTGAAGGTTATTGAAGTCTACAGGAGAAACTCATGCAAGAACACGTTAAAAATGAGGTCCAAATCAAAGAAAAATCCTTTTAAAATTTTACATTAAAAACCTCAATTTTTTAATTTGAAATCATGATTTAAAGGTGTTTTTAATGATATAACCGATGAAAAAGAATGGGTAAAGATTTTGAAGCTTATCCAAACTCAAATGGTGAAGAAATCTTCAAGAATCACCCAAACTCGAAGTTCAAAGATCCAAAAATAGAGGAAAATGTAAAAGAAAGTATATAAAATGATACAGCTTTGGCTGCTTAAGCGATCATCACTTAGGAAATGGGTGATCACTAAAGCGGTCTGTCCTACGTGATAGACCTGCTTGAGGGGTTTTCTTTTGCTTAAAGCGGTAAAATTTCTATATTAGTGGTAGGCGTCGGGCCATGCATGACAGCAAAAGCAGTGCTCTGTCGCTTAGGTGAAAACCGCTAAAGTTGTTTCACCAGCAACTTTGCTAAGTGCAAAGTTGCCAGTTGACCCCTCGAAATTCATTTGAAATTTTGTGAATATATATCAACATACTAATAGGATAATATTTACATTCCTAACTCTATGATGACGTTAGATTTTCATAAAAAGATTATTTTCACATAATTACCCCTCGAAACTTCTTTACATTATTTCTCATATGATGGATCAAAATGAGATATAAAGGTCCCAAAACTGAACCAACTCTGCTACTAACCCAAATTCTATATTTTGAATCTTTTAACATAGTTTCAATTGGCATCCTATACTTAGAACGATGAATGTTGATCGAAGTCAATCATACAATTTCTCAAGCTTCTAAAAATTACAACTCGCAACCATTCCTGATAGCATTAAAAATCATGCCAAACATCATCAAACTCCTAAACCAACATGTGGAACCTACGAAAAGGGAAAAATAATTAAAGCATGTAAAAATAGAAACTCATAAATTCAAGTCATTACAACTCTTCTTTTTGCTCTTTCTTTTGTCTTGTGATTTCTCAAGCTAACTTGACTGTGAATGTTCCTTGAGAACTGTTGAGTTCAAAATTGAGAGGGCTTCATGCGGAAGCTTAAAGTTTGCAAACCAAGATGGTGATAATTCAGATGACAAATAAAACTATACTAAAAATATATTATTGAATACAATTTGACCAATTGGCATACACAAGAAACTAATATTAAAGAAATATAAAAATTATTGGAATAAAATCTCTCTCTAAATTAGACTTTTTAAAGGTTACATTGTGAATGCTATTTGTGCTATTGTGTGAGAAGGGGGTCTTCTATTTATAGAGTTTCAAAATCTTTCCTCTTAAAAAGAGGTTTGCCAAATATGGAAAAGTTTTATATTTTCCTTTCAGGAAAAGTAAAAGTAATTTTGGTATTACTTTTATTTTCCTTATAAGAAAAATAAAACTTAAGTTTGGCAAGAAAATCAGGGAAAAAACCCCAACAAATCTCTCCTTTTTGGCTTGATTTTCTTGACATAATTTGATCCACCTTCTTCGCGTACATGATCTTTATTCTTCATATAATCTTCATCACTGTTGTTTGTCATGGTTAAAAGTAAGATATAAAATATTATGGTTAAAAGTGAATTAAAAATAAATATTTTATTTTTATTTTTAAAGATGCAGCAACAGGATTATTAAAATATGCTTAAAGCTTCTTCTCCACATGTAGCTAAATAAAATCGTCATTATCGACAAACTGGTTGCAGCTTGATTTTAAAACTGCTTTGAACCTGTTTAATATCATCTCATCACACCATTGGACCTTTGAATCATAATCTCTGATACCACTTGTCAGGTATGAAATCGGGAGGGCGTCATGCGAAAGCTTAAAGTTTGCAAACTAAAATGGTGATAATTCAAATAACAAGAATATACTACAAATATATTATTGAATATAATTTGGTCAACTGGCCTACACAAGAAACTAATATTAAACAAATGCAAAAACTATTGTGAGAAAATCTCCCCTAAATGAGACTTTTTAAAGACTACATTGTGGATGTTATTTGTATTATTGTATGAGAAAGGGATATTCTATTTATAGAGTTTCAAAATTTTTCCTCTTAGAAAGAAGTTTGCAAATATGAAAAAGTTTTATATTTTCCTTTCAGGAAAAGTAAAAGTAATTATGGTATTACTTTTATTTTTATTCTAAGAAAAATAAAACTTAAGTTTGGTAAGAAAATCAGAGCAAAAATCCTAACAAAAACTTCCCTTCCACCAAAGTGTATAATTTACCTACAAATCTGTAGGAGGCTTTATAATTTTCATAATGTTATTTGTCATCTCCTCAACTTGCTCTGTAGCTTTTGTATGTCCTGTACTCCATCCCTACAAAACTCCCTCACCTCCAGTTCCTCCTTCACTACACTATCCTTCTCTACATAGCAAAGGGCTCTTTGTTTGATCCAATTATCAAGCCAGAAAATGAAAGTGCCTGCTTTTACCTACCCTCATATGTTGTGTTCCACATCCGCTCTAACTTTCACCATCTTTCTCCATGAATGAGAGTCTCCAAAACCACTAACAATTATTGGATGGAACTTTTTGCAATATTTATTCCACATGAATTTACTCCATATTGAGGATGTGGAAACTTTGAAATTTCATCATAACTTAGCAAAAAGAGCCCTAGATACAAGATGTAGTAATCTGAACCCTATTCCTTCCTTCCTAGGATAGCAGAGTTTTCCCATGAAATTCAATGTTTGTTTATTGAACCAGTTGCATCTCCACAGAAAAATCTGGCAAACAATTTATGCAATTAATTTATGACACGTGTTGGATTCATTGCAGATAATAGGTAAACAACTATAGATTGTAGTACATGTGCTATTAAGAAGTACCTACCTTCAAAGCACAAAAGTTTATTCTGCCACATACTCAGTTTTTTCATTGCCTTCTTGATCAGTTCTTCTGAATATCCATTATCTTTCTCCCATAAAATACTGGACATCCAAGATAGATTAAAGGAAAAGATCCCTATCTTACTGTTGTAATCCACTTGAAAAGATTGCTCACTCCAAATGGCACCTTCTCATGTAAATATACGAAACTCTTCTCCAAATTAATCATTTTTCCTAACACTATATATCTCATATTCCCTCAATACTTTCATCATTTTCTTCTTGTTAACTGAATAAGTATGATTAAACAAAATGTTTTCAAAATAAAAAAAGTGCTACTTTAGAGGCCAAATCGCTCGAATTACCTCACTAGTTGAGCTAATTTAAGTGATTAAGCTCTAAATTACTCCCTCCATCCTAATTTATGTGAGTTAGTTTGACTTAATACAGAGTTTAAGAAAAAAAGAAAGACTTTTGAAATTTATGATCTAAAATAAGTCTAACATGTTTGTGTGGTTATAAATCATTTCATTAACAGTAAAATAAATATTTTAAAGTTAAATTATTACAAAATTTAGAAATGTGTCATTTGTTTTGAGACTTACTAAAAGGATTAGTAAGTCATATAAATTGGGACTGAAGAGGTATCAATTATGATTCATTTATACTTAAGGAAAACACATTGGATAACTTGTGGATATATGAGTTATCGGTTAAATCCAAACTATTTTCAAATAAAGTCACATTGTTTTCCTCGATTTTAACCTACTCCAGTAATCGCCTTCGTGAATTTCTTAGGGTGTCTAACACTTTCCTTAGGAAATCACTTGGATTCTTATCCCAAATTTTGGTCAATATAAATGTTTTAAGGTAAAAATATTTTCCAAACGGGGCTCCTAATTTCGAAAACGTATTTAGGTGATGATCTATTCATTAAGTCAAGTTACAAATATGTTTTTAACATGTTTAAATTGGACCGTAACAAACTTCTCCATCTTATGTAATTCATTATGAGTTAGCAAATTTTATAAGGCTTCGAACCTAACAAAATCTTTCTCCTTTATTTGAGTTTGAAATCGAAATGTGAGAAACCCATAAAAACAGATTTTATAAATGGCAATTTTATTTTCTCAAAAAGTAAAATTAGTTGTTGATAGTTAGCAACTAGTTCACAACTTCTAGGTAAACTAATTAACGTAAGATAGATTTTCAGTTTTACGTTCTTTTATCTGTTTTTTTTTTTTTAATTTAATTCTCGGATTTTATTTATATATAAAATCAAAGAACAAATAAAGTTTCTACAATGATAGACCAACCCATCTAAATCCGAAAATGTAAATGGAAATGGGCCCATATCAGCCTTCAAGTCTACCCGGCCCACCCCTATTTCTTTTAAATTAAAAGTATGTTAAAATTAAAATCAACCAATAAGTAAAGTTAGAAGTTGTAAGCTTTTATTGCGTCAAAGCACAAGAAAGTGTACGTAGCCGTACAAGTAATATAAGATTTTTAAGTCTAAATATCATACTAACAAGTATTTGCTAAATTAGACTAATACTAATTATTTATTCAAGAGGTGGATTTTAAAATATGTTTATAAATTAACTAAACTAAAAGTAAAATAAAGTAACTAATGAATATTAACCCCAAAAAAGAGTGGATTCTTACACAACCAATGGATGAATCGATCTAGGATTACGATTTCTCTAACAATCATGTTTAGTACCAATTTTATCAACTTATTCAGTTGTCTAGTTGTTGATTTATGGGGTTGATTTTATTATTCGAAAATGATCATCCTCTAATCGTCATTATTGCCCATATAAAGGCTCTACTGACTCTTCCTTTTGTCATCCGTGCAAGCTTTGTCCAAATTTCGGTTACACCTCTCACTAATAATCTGATTTGTAATCAGTCCAGAAGCTCATTCAAACAAGCCTGGGAGAATATACATTTAAAAAAAGCAATTCATATTCCCGTTTTGTAATCAAGTAAGGTGATCTTGGTATATTTTTATCCTAGTCAAAAATTAATTTCTTATTTTACTAAAGGAGAGAACTTACTCTTTATATTCTTCCCCTCTGTTCCCTAGGTCAGTTTACTTCAGGCTCAAAGATTTATTTTAAAGTTCACCAATCTTTAAAATTGTAAAGCAAGAGTATAAGAACAACTATTTATGATATCAAATGAATCAAATCAAAATTAACTAAACAATCATTTATTAGCTGTCTAATCCTAGAAAGAGAAGTTTAACTCCATATAGACATGGACCAATTACAATGAATCATCCAAAGAATTAATGTAAAAATTATAATACATCGAGAGGACACCCTGGGCACCACATGGTGCTTACAGTCCCGAGGGTCCACAAGCTAACCCATGAGCTGGTACTTGCTGTGAGCACTGAATAATAATCAATAGAACAACATATGCGGAATAACTGAATATGCCATAAGGTTTTAAAATGCTGAAACATTTTAAAATCATGAATCTGGAAAACATCTGTCTGAAACTGATCAAATAAAGACAAACTGACTAACTATCTGAAATGTCTGAAAGTCTCTAAAACTGACTGAATATGAGTTGATAGAACAGGCCCCAACTTACTCCAACTAACTACTAAATTGAAAGCATAAAATTAAATATAGCCTATCCTTAAAATATGAGGACTCACCACTGCTACAGCTGATAATCTGGAAGGTTTATACGCGATCTATGAACACGTGACTGAATATGCAATAGTATTTGATACCAAGTTTATGATGGAAATCTGAGCATGAAACTGGTTTGTAACTAAAATTTGAACATGAAACTAAATAAGCTTAAGGAAAGCTATAATCTTGGGCTGAGTTTGGATTAACAAAAAAGAGGTGAGGGTACTAGGATCGCATGTCTGCTTGTGCTTCCCAAGTGGCTCCCTCAACGGACTGGTTACACCAAAGAACTTTGACAAAGGGAACTTCTTTGTTCCTTAGTCTGCGAGTCTGATGATTAAGGATTTCGACTGGAACTTCTTCATAAGAGAGACTATTCTGAACATCTATACTCGCCATGGGGACTACAACTGCTGGGTCACCTATGCACTTCCTTAGCAAGGAGACATGAAACACTGGTTGCACTGATGCTAAGTCTGCAGGCAACTCAAATTCATAGGCTACCTTTCCAAAATGACTCAAAATCCTATAAGGACCAACATATTAGGGACTAAGCTTCCCCTTCTTACCAAACCTCTTCACTCTCTTCGTAAGAGAGATTTTTTATACATAAAGTCGCCAATCTCAAATTTAAGATCTTTCCTTCTCACATATGCATATAAGTTCTGTCGACTCTGGGTTATATTAAGACTCTCCCTGATCAACTGTACTTTCTCTAAGGCATCAAACACCAAGTCAGGCCCCACCACCACGGCCTCACCTAATTTAAATCAACTAATGGGAGATCTATATCTCCTCCTATAAAGAGTCTCAAACGGAGCCATCTAAATACTGGAATGATAGTTTTTATTATATGCAAACTCAATCAAAGGTAAGTGGTCATCCCAACTGCCCTTAACGTCAGTGACTCAATCTCTCAACATATCTTTTAAAGTCTGAAATGGTCTTTTCTGCTTGACCATCTGTCTGAGGGTGGAGGGTTGTACTGAGATGGACTTGGGTACCAAGACCCTTTTGGAAGGCTTTCTAAAAATAAAAGGTGAATTGTATACCTCTGTCTGAAATTATGGAAAAAGGGACACCATACAACCTAACCAACTCTCGGATATAGAGCATGACATAGTCCTTTGTTGAATAGGAAGTATGGACTGGCAAGAAATGGACAGACTTGGTCATCCTGTCTACAATGACCCAAATCAAATTGTGCTGACGGTGAGTACGAGGCAAATCCATCATGAAGTCCATGTTTACTTCTTCCCACTTCCATGTGGAAATACTGAACTCCTACATAGAACCACTAGCCTTTTGGTACTCAATCTTCACCTGCTGAAAAGTAGAGCACTTAGCCACAAACTCTGTAATGTCTCTCTTCATCCCACTCCACCAATATACTTCCTGTAAATAGTGGTACATCTTAGTGGCCACCGGATGAATAGAGTAATGCGCACCATGTGCTTTAACAAGAATTCATTGTCTCACACCATCCACAAATGGAACACATAGCCTACCCTGGAAACACAACACACCATCTCTCCCTTGGGATAAAATCTCTACTTTTTTATCTCTGACTGACTCTTTCAGGTTAGCTAAACTGGGATCCCTGTCCTGTTTTTCTTTTACCTCAGAAACTAAAGAAGATTCTGACCTATTCTGTACCCAAACATTACCCTCAATCGAATCAACCAAATGAACACCTAGTCTAGCAAGTTGATGAACTTACCAAACTAACTTCTTCTTATCATCCTCAACATTAGCAATACTATTCATAGACAACCTACATAGGGAATCTGCCACTACATTGGCCTTCCTCATGTGGTACAAGACACTTATATCATAATTTTTCAGCAAATCTCTAACCATCTCCTCTGACCCAGATTTAAATCCTTCTGTGAGAACATATACTAAAAGCTTTTGTGATTTGTGAACACATCAACATGCACCCTATACAAATAGTGCCTCAAAATCTGTAAGGAAAAAACAATAGTTGCTAACTCAAGATCAAGGGTAGGATAATTTTTTTTATGGGGCTTAAGTTGTCTAGAGGCATAGGCCACAACCTTACCCCTCTGCATCAACACTTACCCCAAACTAACTCTAGAAGTATCACGGTACACAATAAACCCATCTAAACCATCTGGTAATGTCAAAATTGAGGTTATGGTGAGTCGAGTCTTCAACTCTTGAAAATTCTTCTCATAAGAATCTAGCCACTGAAACTTAACTTTCTTCTGAGTCAATCTAGACATAAGGGACGCAATAGATAAAATCCCTTCAACAAAATACCAGTAATAGCCAGCCAAACTCAAGAAACTCCTGATATCTAATGGAGAGATAGGTCTAGGCTAGTTTCTCATTATTTCGATATTTTGAGAATCAACTCTAATGCCATCACTGAAAATAATATGGCCAAGTAAAGCTACTGATATTAGCCAAAATTTTCACTTACTGAACTTATCGAACAACTTATGGGCTCTAAGAGTCTGTAATACTATTCTGAGGTGGTCTGCATAGTCTTTCTCATTACGAAAGTAGACCAGAATATCATCAATGAAAACTATGATGAACATGTCCAAATAATATTTGAAAACTTGGTTCATCAAGTCTATAAAGGTTGTTAAGGTATTCGTGAGACCAAAGGACATGACTTGAAACTCTAAGTGACCATACAGAGTTCTGAAAGCTATTTTTGAAATGTCCCATTCTTTAACTCTAAGCTGGTGATAGCCGGATATGAAGTCTATCTTACAAAAATAACTGGCACCCTGAACTTTGTTAAACAAGTCATCAATTCTAAGAAGTGTATACTTGTTTTTAATTGTGACTTTGATCAACTGACAGTAGTCAATACACATTCTAAGGGAACCATCTTTCTTATGCATGAACAAAACTGGTGTGCCCCATGGGGAAATGCTGGTCCTTATGAATCCCTTATCTAGGAGATATTTCAACTATTCTTTCAACTTTTTAAGTTCGGCTGGAGCCATTCTATATGATGGAATAGAGATAGGCTGTATATCTGGAAGAAGGTCTATTCCGAAGTCAATTTCTCTTTTGAGATAAACTCCAGAAAGATCGTCAGGGAACACATCTAGAAATTCCCTCACTACTAAAACCGACTCAAGGTTTGGAGTCTCAACATTAGAGTCTTTGACTCAGACAAGATGATAAATACATCACTTGGATATCATCCTTCTCGCTCTAAGGTACGAAACAAGATGACCTCTAAGCGCGGTAGTACTACCCCTCCATTCAAGGACTAGTTCATTTGGAAATTAAAAATAAACCACTTTATTTTTACAATCAACTGAAGCATAACATGAACGGATCCAATCCATGCCGAGAATGGCATCAAAATTTGCCATCTCTAACTCCATGAGATATACTGAAGTAACTTTCTAAGACGCTATAACCGAGCAGTTCCTGTATACCCGTCTAGCTATGATAGACTTACCCACTGGGGTAGACACTAAGAAAGGCTCTAATAATATTTTGGGACTGACTCGAAAGTTGATGTCTATATAAGGGGTTACAAAAAAAAAAAAAGCTCCAGGGTCTAATAAAGCATAAACATTTAAATGATAGACTTGCAATATACCAGTAACCATATTAGAAGAACTTTCATAATCTTGTCAGGACTGAAGTACATAAAGCTTGTTCTGACACTGACCACTGGTAGCATTAGAAGCGGTGCCCTACTGAGTCGGGCGGTCGACTAGAGTCGATGACGGATGGGACTAGCCCTGTTATCATAAATACCTTCTTTTATAAGAAACCACCCAACACTCCCAGACCCTATGGCCTGGCTTACCACTCTCAAAGCATACATCACTGCCAGATCTACACTCACCATGATGGTTTCTACCATATTTCTTATACAGAGAATTTGTGTGGCTACTATTCACACTGCCTTGGGACTTAAATCCTGGTGCCATATCCCAATTGTCATTTTTAAACTTTGTAATAGGGGTAGTAGATAAATATAGAGATGGGACTGAAGATTTCTTATAAAACTGAGGATGATTACCACCTTTTGACTTTAGCTGAGTGAAATTAAAGCTACCTGTTCTATCCCTCTTGTTCTCTCTCTCATTTCCCTTAAGATTCTACTCCTCGATTTGTTGAGCATGGACCATAAGACTAGATATGTCTATTTGCTTAACTAACATCACAGTCCTACACTCTTTGGCCATACTATCAGATACACCAGACATAAACTTTCTTATCTTAGCCCTGCATCAGCTACCACATGAAGATCATACCTAGCCAAGTGAGTAAACTTAAGGGAGTACTCTTTCACACTCATGTGGCCCTACTTTAGGTTGATGAAATATAACACCTTGCCCTTCCTCAACTCCAATGGAGAGAACCTATCTAGGAAGGCAGTAGCAAACTCTTTCTATTCTATAGGCCCTGCATATATGCCTCTATCTACTTTCCACTGTTTAAACCACGTATGAGCTATATATTATAACTAATAGGCAGCTAACTTAAAACTCTCACTAGCATTTAACCCCATAATTTCTGTTATCTTCTGCACCATGTCGAGGAATTCCTGTGGATCCTCTTCAGATTTAGACCCTAAAAATGAAGGAGAGTTCATTTGAATAAAGTCCTGAATTCTAGCTGCAGTAGTATTGGCCACTGGGTTGGCCTAAAGAACAGCTGGTCAAACATTCTGAGCAGCCACACAATAGGCTAGAGTAGTGAGTATTGCTCTGAATTCTACGTGTGAAACGTGCTCATTCAGGGAATCTTCCTGAACGGACGGAGGTGTTGGCTGGTTCCCAATTCTTCTTTTGTTAATCTTTTTGGGAGGCATGTTCAGTAAACAGAAGAAAAAGTTGTATTACACTGAGAGTTTAACTTGAGCTCATGCTCACTCGCATGACATGAACACTGAAAGAAGGAAAACTTTTCTTAAACATCTCATAGCCTCTTGTCCAAAAGTGTGGCGCATATCACACCCATGCACATGACTCTACTTGACGTGGATTTAAGACTTTCTAGGATACTTTAAAACCTTAGGCACTGATACCAAGTTTGTAATACCCCAAGAGTACACCCTGGGTGCCACACGATACTTACAGTCCCGAGGGACCACAAGCTAACCCATGAGTTGGTACCTGCTGTGAGTACTGAATAATAATCAATAAAAAAACATATGCAAAATAACTAAATATACCATAAGGTTTTAAAATGCTGAAACATTTTAAAATCATGAATCTGGAAAATATTTGTTGAAAACATCTGAAACTGATAAAATAAAGACAAACTAACTAACTATCTTAAATGTCTGAAAGCCTCTAAAACTGACTGAATATGAGTTGATGGGGTAGGCCCAACTAACTCCAAAAAACTACTAAAGTGAAAACATGAAAATAAATATAGCATGTCCTCGAAATATTAGGACTCACCACTATTACGGCTAATAATCTAGAAGGTCTATATACGATCTAAGAATTGAGCGTCTGAACCTATGATATGTTACTTCATAGTGCAAGAAAAAATTATGTGATTAGTACTTTGAATGTATTGGTAGGCTAAATGAGGTAGGATGATGTGCATGGTTTTATGTGCATGACTAATAACTGACTAAATGAATAGCATAAAGTACTAACAAGGATGCATAAAAGCTGTGAATACTGAGAATGTATGACCAAGCATAAAACATATTCTGAATATAATTTATAATCTAAAATACTGATAACTGAATAATTGATAAATGTATGCTATGGTCAAGCAAATCTAAAACTGAATTACCTAGTTGATTACTGGACTGAGACTGTGGGAGCTATCATCTAACTGACATGCCTCAATATGAGCAAATTGGGGTCCAACTTGTGACCCCAGTTGGAAGAGTGTCAGTACCATGCCATGAGTACTAACACTGGCTGTATGGATCCACCGATGTACTATCCCAAAGAACTAAGGGTGTCAAGCCTGAATTGACGGGTGACCCCTGGGAGGTAGTCAATCCTGAACTGACGGGTGACTCCCTAAATTCTACGATGGCTACGTAGTTCTAGAATACAAGGACTACTACAAATGACTCTGCCTAACTGACAAGGATGCCGCCATCCTTGCACTCACTCGGTGCTAAACTCGACTCCCAACTGAACTGACTTAGAATACCAAATTGTTCTATGTTTAACTGATTATGATAACTGACTAAAATGATAATGCTTATAACATATCTGAAAACTATTTTGAAGATACTGAGACTAAGTAAACATCTATGTTTTCAATTATTCATAACCCTCAGAACTCGATAGCAATAATAGAAAATAGCACTAAAACTTGGGGACATAATGTGAATGCATTTGTCTAAAATTCATTCCACTAGGCATTTCATCAAACACTTGTTATTCATAGTTTAAGCTAAGCACGGGAATAGTTTAAAGCTTGTAGTAATAGCATGATTCCAACATCAACACTACTAGATGATTTAACTCAGCAAATATTATTATTCAAACATGTGGGGTCTAATAGAAACAACAATTTCTTGGAAACATGATATAAACTTGAGATTCATGGAAATTTATAGGAAACTTCAAGGAAATATGTAAATATCATGACTTTAAACTTAAAGTTAGGTTTTTGGACTCCATGATTGAAAAGGGATCATGGATGAACACTTAACATACCTCAATTGACTAATTCTCGAAAGTTATGGAGAGATTTCTTATAATTTGAACTTGAATGTTAAAGGGGCAAAGGTTTATTCTTGAAAGAAAATGCTTTTGATTCTGAGAGAATTGTGATAAATGAGGTAATAATGTTGTTTTGGGACCTAAATCTAGTGCTAAAGCGAGGAAAAAAGACTGAATACGGCTCTAGACGTGAGATTAAATGAGTTGAAAAATCCTAGTGATGCGATAAGCGACGCGCCGCGTCGATGGTGATAACGCAATTACTAATGCGTCGCGTCGGTGATGACGACGCGACAGTCAACGCGACGTATCCTGATCGCGTTGGCTTGCTATTTTGGTCATCCAAACATGACTTAAACGATATCCAAAAATTTCAAAACTCACTCGAGATGACCTATAGATAACCCTGATCATGAATCAATTGAAAAATCGACAATCAAAGGCCGAAAAGATCAAAAATGTGACCATTGAAATATTGAGGCCAAAAATAAGACTAAATATCAACACTTAGCTGAAATTTTATAAGTGTAGGACCTCTTTTGGCATGCTATATGGGTCTGGAAGAGGCTAGGACTTTACGGGGTCTTACAAAAATATATAAAAAAAGAGAAGAAAAGATGAAATCAATTTTCTTTGGCCTCCACGGCGACTCCTTACTCTCTCTACGTTAAAAGTTATGTAAATGCTAATGTTATAAAATATTTTTAGGTGTAGCAAAAACCCTAAATAAAATAACTGAGTTCAAAATGGACTTAAAAAAATTAAAGGGACTGATGTAAGCTCCGTGTCGCGCCATAGACATAGTGACATTCTGGATGCAGCAAACTTTTCAATTCAATTTAAGGGTCATTTATTAAAATAATAACTTTAATCCATTAAGTTATCTGCTTGATTCCCTTCTATAATCTTCTATTTTTATTTATGTATTCTCCAAATTTCTTCATCTTCAATTTATTTTAATTGTACATATAAAAATATAATATTAGGCACAATCCATAAAATCATTGCTAAAAAATAAATAAAAATACTTAATGTAAAATAAATAATGACTTAAACTATATATTTTGGTCTCATAGCACCTTCAAATTTTTTTAAAAATATCGTATCAAAATGAATATATTGGGAATCCCTTGTTGGGATACTTTGAAGAAAATTCACCCAAAATCGTATGTAAATCATTAGATAGAGAATCAAAATTAGAAGAATAATAGGAACACTAACCTTTATCCTTAGCAATAAATTTTGAAGAAGACAAGATCTTAAACCTTGAAAATCATTCTTCACAGTGTTCTTTATCTGAGTTGGAGAGAAAAAGAAAAGAAGCATTTCCATCTGACATGGGGACCACGCCTATTTGAAAGCTTTGAAATGCCTTTTAATAAAAAGCACCTTTTCTATAAGTTTCCTTCAAACTTTAGAAAAGGTCCATGCATTTTCTATAATTCAAATTAAACTCATACCAATAGATGTTTACTTTTAGATCAAAAACTTTAGTAATTTATTAGATCATAAATTGATCTTCTTTAGAGATAGCATATCTATGTATAACATATTAATATGTGAGTCCACAAAATAGACATTACTAATAATCTTCCAGTTGAACCACATATATATCTGATTAATCAAACGCAGATGAAACTTTAGTACGCACAAACTTTTGCTATCTTGATTTAAATATCTCAAAAGGGTTGGCTCATTGATACTACCAATATAGTATCAAAGCGGTCTTAGTAACATATATTCAGAACTAAATCCTTCAATGGTCACAAATATCAGCAATACCAATGACATAGATCAGATATAGAAATTACACATAAAATGATCTAAGTCATGCCTATTTTCAAATGGTTCTACCTTATGAATTTAACATTTCAAATCATTTTCTTATACCTTATAAAAAAAACTAAACTCATCAATGGTCACAAATATCAGCATACCAAACACATAGATCAGATACAAAAATTACATGTAAAATGATATTAGACATGCCTATTTCTAAATGATTTTACCTTATGACTTTAACAGTCCAAAATCACTTTCTTATACCTTATGCAAAGTTGTAGTAAAAAGCTAATATCTTTATTTTTTAGAGTTATCAATAAATACACGAAATTCATAAATTTCATAAAACTTCAGTCTGTATAGAAAATAAAATTTAACATATAAATAGTGTAAAATAACAAACTCCTACTAAAATAGATCATCATTGTAATACCCTGCATGTTTCTAAGCTAGGAGACGAACCATTTTTCCTACATATGAAATCTCCTATCCTGTGATTCATACTTGAGTACATGACTTACAATGAGTATCCTAGCGATAATATAGCTTATGATGCGTTAAGCATGTTCATATGAGTCACTTAAGATAATACAAGCTAAGAGTTTTTGAATCCATCAAGTTTTAGTTTTCGATTTCGTAAAGGTCATATTTGAACGAGTATAACTCAATGTTAATATGGTATTTCTGAATATTTCTACCCACCAAATTATAGAGAATCAAATTATATTTTCAACTATATCAATTTCATCAAAATCCAACACCCGAGCTAGGAGTTATGGCTTTGCGAAGTAGAGTGTGTCGCCTAACCAATCGCACATGGCCACTAGAAAGCATATGCGATGCCTATGTAAATATAGGTGATAGCATATGCGGTGCCTATGTATATAGGCGATATCATATGCGGCGCCTATGTAAATTTAGGCAATATCATATGTGGCGCATATCTTATGGTTTCAAGTGACTTAAACACTCCATTTTGAGTTATTTTGAGGGTAATTAAGTCTTTTAATACTCCTTACACGTCCCTAAACATAACCCCACGAAATATATATCTCCTAATTACATTACAACCCTACTAACATCTTAAGTTCATCATCCAAGAGCACTAAAAGAGAAAAATAACTAGGGTTGCATAATTGAGCTTGAAGATCCGATTTCAAGGAAATTCCTCCGTCAATCATCAAGAATCTTCCTTCTAAGGTATGCGTGAGTTGATTCATGGACTGTTTTCGTCCATGAAGCTCAAGAACCATCTTCTAAATTATGTATTATGATGTTTATGTTGGTGGTGGTTGATGTTCATGTGGTTGGAGTTTGATGATGCCTAAGATAGGATCTTTGTATGTTTTGTGTGAGGATATGGTGGTATTTAATGTATAAATATATGAAATTGGTGGTTGAATATTTGTAATCTTGATGAATCTACCTATACCTAAGATGTGCATGTAAGGTGTTTGTGAAAAATACCTAAGGAAATAGAAATCATGCTTTTATGACATAATAAGTCCTAAATGACTATTCCATGTTCTAAGTTTATGTTCAACATGATCCCCATGCAATTGTCTTGAATTGAAGATGTTGTATGAGATTCTCATGATATTGTTGTGATATGGAATGACCATGTTATTGAAGTCATGCAAGTATATACATATTGTGTGCATTCCCGATCATATGATAGTTTGTTGAGAATCATTCTTATTATGAAATCCTTACTTATGATATTGTGAATTGTGGACTCTACTCTTATGATCAAGTCAGTCATGTGTGTCAGTTTTCTTCCATCGAGTCCTGGGGGTACTTGTACCCGAAAACTATAGTTGTGTGCCTAGAGTTAGTGTCATGTTTCAAGACATCCTCAATCAATCTATGCTCCGTAGATTTTAGTTAGTCCGTGACTCAGAAAAACTCAGAAATCTCAGTAGTTCAGTAGTCCCAGTAGTTTCAGTACTCTCAGTCAGACCTCAGATCTCAAGTAGCTTTTCCGTCAGTCAACGGAACTTAGTGAATTTATCTTAGTTCAGCTAAGAAAATATTATCAGCTCAGTTAATCAGTTCAGTTCAGTTAGTCAGTTCAGCACAGTTAATCTTTTTAGAGTCTTTTAGTTGGGAGGAGGGACTAGCACTGAGCGAGTATAGGGATGGCGATTTTTCCCGTTATAAAGGCAGAGTCATTAGCAGCAATCCCTGTACTCTAGAACTGCATAGCCAGTGTAGGACAGGATTTACCCATCAGATTAAGGATATACTTAACTATTATATTTCCTTTGGCTTGATTTCCTGTTCAGGGTCACCCATCAGAGAGGCTTGACCATAATAGAGGTCTCTACCCGTGGTACGGTATTGACACCCTTCTAATCAGGACAAAGATTGGACCCCACCAATATAGTATCAGGGCATGTCAGTTAGGTTACTACCTTCCACAGTCACAGTCACAGTTACAGTTACAGTTTCAGTATCAGTCTTTAGAGTAGAAATCAGGAACCAGGACTGTCAGATACAGTCATCGATCTTACTAAGGAACTCAGATAGTTCCATTGATTCCTGGACCATCCCTTCAGATAGTCTTGGTCCCATATTCAGATGCTTATTATTAGATCTAGAGGTCACCTGGCAGACAACCTTAATCTCAATCTCAGATTCAGTCGAGTATTCTCATTATCAATTTCAGAGATCACTCGTTAGCTAGGACTGATCTCAAACTTAGATGTTCAGATACAGTTTGGAACTCAGATAGTTTTTCCTAGAATTAGGACTGTTAGATACAATCATCCATGTTATCAGTCATTCAGTATCTCAGTATCACGAAACTTATGTTGTCAGAGTTTAAACTCAAGTAGTTAGTATCTCCACGAGTTCAGTAGCAGTTACGTATGTATATATGTATGTATGTATATATTCTCACGTTCATATTAGTCAGCATGTTCATACATATAAACCCCATTCATTTAGCCTACCCTCACGTATACTCAATACTTTAGTTGTACTGAAGCATTTGCGCTATGGTGCTTTCTTTTATGTTACCATAGGTTCTGAGATGCAGATTCCATATCAGCAGTAGCAGTTCAGTAAGCAGTGAGTCCTCATCTTTCGAGGACATGATCATTACATTTATTATTCCAGTATTTCAGTTTATTTTCGATTTAGGGAGTTAGTTGGAGACATGTTCCTTCAACTCCTTATTCAGACAGTTTTGAGGCTTTCAGACGATTATAGAGTTTTCAGATTTAGATTTTAGTATTTTCAGTTTTGTTTTGGTACTGTGATACCACCTTATTTCAGATATTTTATTATTCAAGATTGAACCTTACGCCCTCTTTGTTCATGTTTCCATATTTTATATGTATATTATGCAGTTACAGGTACAGATATCAGTCATGGATTAGCTTGTGGTCTTTCGGGGTTATGAGCACCGTGTTGCATTTCGGTTTAGAAAATCGGGCGTTACAATCATCAAATTTGACAACACATGAGCCACATGTCCATGAAGCACTTTAGGTGTCAAACGCTTTGTGAGCGGATCCACAATTATCAGGTTTGTACTAATATGATCAATCGACACACACGACTCCTACCCCATTCTTTCATAATCAAAAACTAAATGTATATATGCTTTGAATTTCATAAACTTTAATTGTTCTTCGAATATAACTTAGCAGACTTATTATCGTAATAAATTTTCAATGGCCTTTTTATGTCACCGACTATTTTTATTTCAGTGAGAAAATTTCTTAACCATATTTCCTAATTTGATGCTTCATAGTAGGCCATAAATTTGAATTCAATTGTAGAGGAAGCTATTAATATTTGTTTCAGAATTTTTCAAGAAACAGCTCCTCTATCCATCATGAAATCTAAAGCTGATTATCCTACAATCTCTAAATAATTTGACATTTGATAAGTGACCATGTAATTTTTAGTTCTTTGAAGAAACCTCATAATCTGTTTCGCAGTTTTTCAATGATCTATTTTTGAATTACTTAAATATCGGCCCAACATTCTCAATGTATGCTATATATAAATGCGTACAAATTTGTGCATACATGAGACTCCCATTGTTGATGCATATAGGATTTTGTCCATCTGTTTCTTCTTTATGTCCAAATTTGGACATTGACGCAAACTAAATTTATCATTTTTTGCCACAGGTGTATCTCTTGGTGCACAATTTTACATGTCAAAGGTACTTAACACCTTATCAATATAGGTCCTTTGCGACGGTCTAAGAATGTTTCTAGTGTGATCCCTATGGATCTTTATAACTAGAACAAAGGACGCCTCATCAAGATCTTTCATTTCAGATTTATTGGATAGAAATTTTGTGATTTCATGCAATAAACCTACACCACTGCTTGCCAGTAAAATGTCATCTACATACAACACAAGGATAACAAATTTGCTCCTACTGAACTTGAGACATATGCACTGATCAATGATGTTTTCCTTAAAATCAAAAAACGTTATCACCTGTTCAAACTTTCGATACTATTGACAGGATGTCTGTTTTAAACCATATATGGACTTCTTAAATTTACATACAAGGTGCTTTGAATAATGAGTGTAAACACCTAATTTTTTAACAAATTTAAGATTTTACACCATTTTAGTGTTCAAATATATTTTTTAGATCTAAATTAGGTATTTTAATTTTATCTTATTTTAATTAAGTATGTTTTAAAAGATATGAAAAATACAAAAAATGAAGCCACATTTTAGATAAGTTGTGTTTTTATTTTTTCAAAAGAAAAGAAATCTTTCAAAAGAAAATAGTTTCTTTTAATTTAGGTCTTAATAAATAAGCTAGTAATTTTCATAGTTACATATATTTTTATTATCGTTTTAGCTTTCAAATATTTTGAAGTATAAAATAATTAGGTAATACTTTATTATTTATTTTTAAAACAAAAAACAAAAACTTATTATAACTTTTCCATCCCATCTGCACATCCATATTCATCTCAACCTTTTCACACTCCAATATTAACATAAAATATACAACACTAGCGGAAAAAAAGGAGAGAGGAAAAAAACACACACGCAGACAACTGAAGAAAAAAAAAAAGAAACAAAGAATAGAAAAAAGAAAAAAGACAAAAAGCTTAGAGGAAAAAAAGATAAGAGCAACACAGCCTAGAAAAAAGAAAGGAAAACTTAGAGAAAAAAGTAAGGAAGAGACGAAGCCAAAGGGGGGGAAAAAGCTTAGAGGAAAAAGTGAAAGTTTGGAGGTTTTTCTCATTCACAGTTTCAAGTTCGTATCTCCTAAAATCGGTAGATTGTAGTAACTTTATTATTAAGAATTGATCTTCTCGAAAAGTATCTCTTAATTTTTTTTGTATAATTTGATATTGCAATTATGTAAGAAGGTTCAAAACCTTTTCTCTTAAAAGTGGTTAGCCAAATATAGAACAATTTTATATTTTTCTTTTAGAAAAATAAAAGTAATTGTGGTATTATTTTGATTTTCCTTTCAAGAAAATTAAAAATTAATTTTTGTAAGAAAATCTATAACAACTTGTACCGCATATATTACTATTTATGAAGTAGTTGATTTAAAAGTAATATTATATTTAATTTTTATTTAGAACTAATTCATTTTAAAAATCATAAATATCATAATGTTTTTCTAAGGCTACTAGAATTGTTCGACAAAATATTATATAATTCCACTATTGGGGGTTCCCAATTATTTGTTTGAGTCATATTCGATTTTGTAATACGATTATCAGTGTCCAATCATTATTAGCAGTAGCAGGGACTGAGATGCATTGCAAGATTAGTTCATATTTTATTTAAATAAATACACTTTAAACAATGAGTTGGGCTATCAATTAAAAAATCTATTCGAATTGGAATTGTCAAGTTATCCTCACCTATTTAAGAAAAACAAGAATTTATTTTGATAGAATCTGTCTAGTTTGCTTTCCTTACTGGTTATTGGCTAAGCATTTTCTAAAGAAATAAAAACTCGTGGTAAGATTGAAAAACACTGCTGCCAGCATGTTACGTATTAAAAAATTAAAATAGTTCAAACCAATTTTAAAACAAATAAAAAAAGGCAAGACTTAAACTTTGTTCAGGTTAAGAACTTTATATTCAAAGATAAATTTAAAACACATATAAGTCATTAAAGCGATCATGCTAGAACCACGAGTCTCGAGGGGTACCTCATACCTTTCCTTCAGCTAATAGAATTTCTTATCCAGATTTCTAGTTCGAAGATAAAAAATAAAGAGCCATTTTCTTTTAATTAGGGATTCTATAAGGTGACTTGGAACACCCAAACTCAATTTCAAGTAGCAATTCTGTAAAATAAATAATCCCTTTTCAAAACATCACTTCAATTAAAAAAATTATTTTTCTCTAAAAAATCAACTCTTAGCGGGGGATGGGGTAAAAAATAAGGGTGTAATAGATGGAGACTCCGATAGGGATAATCAGAATTCAAAATTTTATATTGACTTGTTTGGTTTTATTTAAGTTTTGAATATTGCCTCTGTTGCCTAAATGTTCTATTTGTCTACTTGCTTACCACTTTGATATTATTTGGATTGCAATATGAACTGTCTTTCCTCGCAAACTCCTCTGAGTCTCTAAAATATGGGATATAAGGAATGTAGGGTATGCATCCTACTTTCCTCTTGAGATAAAGTCAGAGTGTCAAGACACCTGGTGAAGGATTATTAGTCACATATTAGGATGGATTTGGACCAACAATGAAGATAGAATAGCACTAATTTTGAACAAGTTATCCCTCCCCGACTTGAGTATCCGTTCGAGTAAGCCAATCTGGACACTTATTATATTAGGATATTAAACCTAGTAAAACAAGTCCTAGACAGTGATTATCCATAATAGGATCTTCGTTATCTATATCACATATATTTTGACTTAGTGGAGGATCGACAACAGTCTCAATATGTCTAAAAGTATCCTCTTTTAAGACTATCAATTTTTTGTGGTAATAGTTGTATTAACAGTTAGGCTATTTTGAATACTGGTTGGCTTTAGAGTAAATCCATTAATGCAAGAGATGGTGAAAATTGCTCTCTAATATCTATTCTTTATCAAAATTCAAATGGGGTATGATGTTTGCTCTCACAAATAAAAAAAATCAATTGTTGAGTTTGCTCATATCTGGACAACTCGTGTTACCTGATTCTCATCTCAGTAAGATACGTAGGCAGCCTTTTATGATTTTTGTGATCCCTAAAAAAAGATTCTCTTTTCTTTTGAAAAAAAAAAAGAGAGTATTGATCCCTATACCAAAAAAAATATTTTTTTTAAAGATAGTTTTATCATTATTAATAAATTCAAAAAAAAATTATTTTTCTTTCTCATTATTCAAAAAAAAGGTGTTTTCTCATATCTCTAGTTTCACAAACTATGCACACTTGATTCTCATCTCAATGAGATACATAGGCAACCCTCCTCGAGTTTGGTAATCCTCATTCAATTAAAACAAAAATCCTTATTGAATTTTTAAAAAAAAAGTTGTTAGTCTTGCTCAAAAATAAATCCTCATATAAAAATTTCAGTATATATATATACATATACATATATAAATTTTAAGTTTTCCTGCTTATTCAAAATTTTAAACAAAAACTCTTACTTCATATTTTAAGCCTCCAGAACTACGTTTGACCTGATTCTTGTTTCAATAAGATATGTAGGCAGCTAATTTTTTGGTTCGGTCTCATCTAAAAAGTATTCTTGACATAGCAAGTTGTACCAAAATACTTATAAATATGAATAAAAAAATAAATGTTAAATTAAATGACATAATAGAGTGGGTCAACTTTGTTGTGAACTACATATTCTTTTGGTACCTCCAATTGTACTTAGGTTACAATTGTAATTTTTTCTCGCTCTAAGTCAAGTTTAAAATAAATCGTTTACCTTAGTGTTTCATGTGTTGTGTGGTGAGATTTAGATTGAAAATTCAATGGCATCACTCTGCTAATCTAAAACTTGGCTTGAATGTTTGTTGAGGCAAAATTTTTAGCAATCCTTATTTTGAAGAGGATTGTAGGCTTTCTTTGACTCAATTGTGCCTTTGAATCCTGATGTGTCAATATTTCATGTCACTTTCGATGGTTTAAAACAAAAATTATACAAGTACTTAGGTCTTTTTTGTTAGATGTAATGTGTTTTATGTTGGTTTGCAAGAAAACAGGTTTTGGAGCTAAAGAGGAGAAAAAGATGATGAAAAATTATAGAAGGACACTCACGGACCTACTTTTGAGCCGTAAATGGTACTTACAGTGGGAGTAAGTGGTACTTATAGTGGGTGTAAGTGCTACTTACGGTGGGCGTAAATGGGCCTATAAGTTTCAAGAGTCGGGTTTTGAAGATTTGATGTTTTGTTTGAGAGTTACGAAGGCACCTGCGGGGCATTAAGGACAACTACGACGCTCGTAGGTACCCCATAGATGGATGTTATAAAAGCTGTTAATTCCTTCTAACACCTACCTTCTGACACCTACGACCCACCTAGGGTCTGTAGGTTGTACCTATGGCCTGTAAGTGGATCGGTAGATGGATGACGATCTGAGTTTTTCTATTTTATTTTGGTTAAAATTTTAAGGTTTTTGATGTATCCTATAAATACCCCATTGATGTATTATTATTAGTTACACACTCTTTATATTTACAACACTATATTGATTCTGAGATACACTTTTAATTTTAGAATCCTTGTTCTTGACTTTTACGGTTTGAGATTACTTTGAGATTCTTATTTTCATTCTTAATTTATTGTGAGATTATTCATGTGCTTTCTATCATAAATTATATGGGTTTTTTGAAAACATGAGCGGCTAAACCTTTTACCTAGGGTTGTGGGAACCTTGATGGAATAACGAAGTAGAGAAAGTGGGAAGTCTCTCCTGATTGGTGTTGATGCATGTATTATGGTTTTCTTCGTATTGATTGTTTTCTTAGAGACTTCAGACTGTAAGATCCCATATGTATTTGATAATAACTCGAGAGAGAGATTGAGATTAGAAAAAGAAGATCACAACAGTAATTTAAAGTTACCAACCTTCATCTAATTAACTTGAGAGTGAGAAGAGATAGTTAATCTGGGATCAAGGATAAGTGTTAGTAATGTGACACTCTGAAACCAAGAGAATATGAGTAAAATACACCAAAGGGTGTCGAGAGATAGTTGGTGATACCTAACTTGTTAGATTCTGTATGCAAGGTATAGAGAGAGTTTGACGAACACGATAAGTTTGCGAAGTTAGGAAGTGAGGGAAAACACAATCCTAGCGATCGTCTCTTATTGATTTCGACCTAAATTATTCAAGATTTCTTTCTACTATTATTATTACTAAAAAATCCTCCCATTTACTTTCTGCATTTTCCTGACCATATCAACAAGTTCTTGACACAGATTCGACCTATTCCATGTGGGTTCGACTCCAACCTTTTTTGGGTTCTATATTTGGCAGCGACAGCATTATACTTTCTTAGAGGTATAATTTGGGTGACATCAAAGCTACCGAATAAAATTTAATCCCTATACTTTATCTTCTAAGCCTAAATCCTTTTACTAGATACCCATTTCTTAGTCTATATCATTATGAATGCACAATCTCTGTTTTGGCCCCACCTCTTTGAGCACACTACTAAAGATCTAAGTTAGATAACGAAGAAAAAGATGAAGTTGCAAATGTTCAAACAAAGCTATAGAAAAACAGATATTTTTAACCAAAAAAAAAAGAAGGAAAAACCTCCAACAAGGAGTAAAAAACTTCAAAAAAAAAGATACTTAAAAATTAACTTTGACAAAAAGGAAAAAAATGGTGAGGGGAAGCAGCAAACCAAATGAAGATCAACCGCGAAAATGCAAAATATTCAGAACAAAGTGCAATGATTTAGGAGTAAATAGTCACTTTTTCCCAAATAAATATCCTAATCATCCCTAAGCTTACACTTCAAGCCAATGAAAAATCCTACTTGATTTCATTTTGATTGTTCTCATATTAGTGGATACTTACATGATGGCTAAGCTTTGGTATCTCAATGCATACATTGAATATTTTCTGAGTGTGAGTGGCTTCTAGAATATCCTATAATCTAAATACTTCTATTGTGAGCAGATTGTGATTTTATTTTTGGTAAGGGCACTTGAAACATAAGAATAATAAGTATTGTATACCCTTGATTGAGGTCACATGAACAATCCTTGTCAAACCTTAAGCATATTTGTAGTATCATTTGGAACTATTGGGATTGTTTCTAAGTTTACCTCGATTTTTGTCCGAAAGTAATTAGAGGTGATTCGTATAATACTAATTATTGGTATCAATTGAAGTCAAAATAATATATGGACTTTATTTTCTTTATTTTTCTGTGTTGTTTACAAAGTATGTCCTTTTTCGAAAGAAAAAAATTGTGTTTTATGTTAGACCTGATTCTTGTTTCAACAAGATACTAGGTAATCCTACAATAGAATTCGGTCTAATTGAATAAAAGTTTTTATATCCCTAAAAGATATAATATTGGGGCATTTTTGTTATTATTATTATTATTATTTAAAAAAAATCAAAGTTCCTCACATTCAAAACTGGGGTATTTCTTTTTCAATATATGTATTATAACTTGCCTTAGCAGGGTACAACATTCCCTGATTACAGTTTAAGAAATGAAACTCCCTAATTATCTTCCTTAAGTCTTCATCGGGTATGACATACCTAGCTATAATTTTTTGAAACAAAATCCTATTTCACGTCTTTTTAAGTCCTCACAGGATACAACATCCCGTGGTTATCACTTTAGATGAAAAAAATACCGACCTTTTTTTTTAAATATTCATAGCGTACAACACTCCTTTTATTTTGTATTAGGTTATACCCTATTTTTTTCTTTATGTCTTCATAGGGTATGACATTCTCTAGTTGTCATTTTAGGAAATAAACTCTTCTATTTTTTCCTTTAAGTCTTCATAGGATATTGTCACTTTAGGGAACAAAACCCCTATTTGTTCTTTATATCTTCATGGGGAAAGACATTCCTTAGTTGTCATTTTAAGAAACAAACTCTTCTATCCATATGTATTCATAGAGTACGACATTTTCTAGTTACCATTTTAGAAAACAAACTCTCCTATCTTCAAGACTTCATAGGGTACGAAATTTTCTAGGTGCCATTTTATAAAATAATAATATCCTATTTTTCTTATTTAAATTTTCATAGATTATGACATCCACTGGTGGTCATTTTAGAAAACATAACCCCCTATTTTCTCCTTTAACTGTTCATAGGGTACAATCTCCGTAGTTGCATTTTGTATTAGGTCAGAAACCTCCTATTTTCTTCTTTAAGTCCTTATAGGGTACGAAATTCCCTAGTTTTCATTTTAGGAAATAAAATTTTATATTTTCTCTTTTCCTAGTTGTCATTTTAGGAAACAAATTTTTTTATTTTCTCCTTTAAGTCTTCATAAGGTACGACATTCCCTAGTTGTCATTTTAGGAAAAAAGTTTCTTATTTTCTCCTTTACATTTTCATAGGATATGACATTCCCTTGTTGCCATTTTAGAAAATAAAATATCCTTTTTTTAAGTGTTCGTAGGGTGTGACATTCCTTAGTTGCCATTTTCAAAAATAAAATATCTTATTTTTCTTGTTTAAATCTCCATAGAGTACGACATCCCCTAGTTGCCATTTTAGGGAACAAAACCCTCTATGTTTTTCTTTATGTCTTCATAGAGTACGACATTTTCTAGTTGCTATTTTAGAAAGCAAACTCTCGTATTTTTTTTCTTTAATCTTCATAGGGTATGACATCCTCCGGTTGTCAGTTTAGGGAACACAACCCCCTATTTTCTTCTTTAACTCTTCACAGGGTACAACATTCTCTAGTTGCCATTTTAGAAAACAAAATATCCTATGCTTTCTTCTTTAAGTCTTCATAGGGTACGACATCCCCTAGTTTCCATTTTAGAGGAAAAAAAATACTCTAATCTTGTTTATTAAGTCTTCATAGGGTATGACATTCCCTAGTTTCCATTTTACAAAGCAAAATCCAATTTCTTTTCTTCTTTAAACCTTCTGAGGGTATGATATTCCCTGTCACATTTTAAGAAACAAAATTTTTACTGTCCTTATTCATGTCTTCCCAGGTTACATGTTAGATAAACGAAGTTTAGATGATTGACAAATGAATGAAACGTGTTACTCAAGATGGTCCATAGATGATTCACTGATATACAGAATTAAGGTCACTAGAACATGAAGACAAGGTCGCTTGAATTCAGAAATAACATGTACACTTCTGATAGAACTAAAGATAAATATCATGTGTGCTAAAGAAGAGTTTGAGTTTGAATACAACACTTGAAAGCAAGAGGGGTTTATTTGAAAAAGGAGTTTTACTTGAACTAGGAGTATTACTTGAAGAAGGACTTCCACTTCATAATAAACTCTAAAGAGTTGAGAGTTTGATTGGGAAAAAAAGTCTTATACGATGAATGACTCTTTAGAGAGTTGTGGTTAAATAGAAGGAGTGACTTACAATGTCACTCATGCACTTATAAAGAAAAAGGAAATTGAAAAATTGACTTGCAGTTCATATCTTGAAGAAACACATAGTTGAACCTGATGCTATTACTTCAAAAAAAAATGTCTTAATTTCTATGTATTAGGTTTAGTTCTTGAATTGTAATGTTTATGTAATTCTAGTCTCAGTGAAGTATAAACTAGGTTAGAATCATTGTCTTTAAGTTTGGGAACTCGAAGACTTGGAAACACATACCTTAGGAGGTTTGTCTGTTTTGTAGGAATTAGAAATTATAATTCCTAGATTACATAAGTCTTTTAAATTGCAATTTGTTGAGGATCAAAGTTGTTTAGTGAATTTTGGGCTAAAATTTCGTAGAGGTATAGTTCGTGGTTTTTAACACCTTTTTGAGCCAGGTTTTTTCCATGTGAAAATTATTGTCTCATTTACTTACTGTTTTAGATTTGTTAAAATACGTTAGGCAATTTATTTTACTGATAGGAAACTGTTAAGATAAAATAAGTAAATCAGTAGGTCTAATACTATATCAGTACGATATTCCCTAATCACACTTTAAGAAGCAAGGATCCAAATTCTTTTTCATGGATTCATAAGGTATAACATCCCTTGGTTGCATTATTGAGAAAAAGAATTTTATTTTATTTTCCAACTTAGCTTAGTGTAACGACCCTCCCGATCGTTTGTGAAATTTTCTTATCTTCCCTATTTTAGTGCTCTTCATAGTTTGTATACATGATTTATGACTTATGGAGATGGATAGTACCAATTCGTGAGGTATTTCGGGTGAGTTAAGTCATTAGTTGGGTATCTTAGATATTATTTTAGTTGGCAATTAATGAGCTAAGTTGATATTTTCTTAATTCTTGAGACTTGTGTATAAGAATTAATTTAAGTGGAAAGGGTTTAACATGTTATAAACAAAATATATTAGCAAAAACCCTCAACTAGGAGCGGTTGAACATAGAATTTAAAAGTTTCGTATCAAAGTGTAAAGGGAAAAAATGGATTATTGGCGAACACCATATCCAGGTTAGCGTACAAATTTTGTTGGTTTCTATGGAGTCGTCCCAGTTGATATCACTTCTTATCTGTAGTTATTGCCACTTTATCATCTATATTAACAATAATGAATTGAATGGCAGTAGCAAGCATATGTGTGTACGGTTTTCTCTAAGTTTAGGTTATTTAATATAATAATTTTGTCACTTTTTACTAAGCATTCAGTGATTGCTCATAAAGGTGGTGTAATACTTTGGTTTGAAACTTGGGAATTTGACAAACTCGTACAGTAGAACGTTTAGGTTATGTCCTTGTAAAATTTTCTTCCGACTTCCATTAATTATAGTTATTTTATAGAAAATTTTGAATTGTGGTATAGGATTCTTAGAGTAAGTAACTAAGTCTAATGATGCCAAACATATTAATGGCTAGAAGATGCGGTGAAGTGTTTTAGGTTAGCAGGTTAGACAAAGCCATAATATTATCTGTACGCTGATACAGATGTGTATATATTAGATTGGTACCACGTTGGTATGGATATGTATATGAAGGATCGGGTACCACACCAGTACAGATATGTATAGGTTGGATCGGGTACCACACCGATACGGATATGTATATGTTCTCTCAGGTACCACCTCGGTACAGATATGTTTATGTTAGATTAGGTAGCACACCAGTATGGATATATGTATGTTGGATCAGGTACCACGCCGGTATGGATATATATATGTTGGATAGGGTACCACGCCAGAACAGATATGTATATATTGGATCGGGTACCACACCGATATGGTACATGAATATAGATTATTCCCTGTAAGTTAAGACTATTTGGGAAAAAATAATTCCTATAGCATATGTGTACATATTTGTGTTGATTCTATGGATGTTTATGGTATGGTTGATTCTCTTGATAGTTAAATGGCTTATTTGTGAGCAATGTTTAACCTGTTGTTGTTGTATTATTGATTCACTGAATATTTGTTATGTGACGATGCCTGTCTATTTGTTATTTGATTTATGTTATGTACATGCAATTAAATTAAGTTGACATATAATACCTACCAGTACATAGTGGTTTGTACTGATACTACCCTGTACTCTTCTTTTATTGAGTGCAAAAAGTGTTCTAGAGGCTCAGACATGAACTCACCTCTAGAGTATGATAGCAGATCTTGATCCAAAGGTGACCACTTCATCTCCAGGCTACCATGGATCATCTTATTTGTTCTTGTCCATCTTTCGGGCAATGACACATTCTTTATTTACTTTATTTTTGAATATCTCTTTAGACATAATCTTTGTTAGTAGTTCTTGTACGATAACTTTCGGGCCTTGGGGATTTTAGTAAGTAGTTTGTTTGACTTCTGCATTACTAATGATTAGTCCTGGACCATTGTTATTATGTTGATTTTATAATAATATCATCTTAATAGTGATTAAGTGATTGAATAACTGTATGGTTTAGATGGTTCTCCCACGAAAAGATTAGTTTGGGTGACACTCATGGACATTTGGGTCATGACAAAGTTGGTATCAGAGCCATAAGTTTGTCGATCTTGACATACAAGAACATGTCTAGTAGAGTCTTGCAGAATGGTACAGAGACGTTTACACTTTTCTTCGAGAGGCTATAGAAAACTAGAAAAATTTAAATTCTTTTTTCTTACGTGCTATTACATGATTTCAATTGCTATCTGGCGATTCCAATTGGTATCTGACTTCTTTTATTCTTATTCTCGAAGATGGGTGTGGTTGAAAGGTATGGTGTAGAACTGGTTGCCTTCCAGTTTTAATGAGATGCCAAGATGCAGGTGAAATAGTGGATTTTATTAAGAAGGTAGAGAGCGTAAAGCAAGAGGGTTATGCCAAGGCAGTATAAAAAAATACCCGTAGAGGAGTTAGTTTCAGTGGTTCTTATTCTAGGGGTTAGACTATGTATAGGTTTAGTGGAGTGAGTCACATTAGGAGGTTTTGTCCTAATTTGAGACATTATGGTTAGTTTAACTAGCAGCAGGCTCCTCGAGATCTAGTTCTAGCAGGTAAGGATGGTGATGGAAATTATAGAGGTCGTTCACAGAGCGGTCGTGGTGGTCATCAGGTAGCTAAGGGTGGTAATCATTCTCATCGAGGTGGTTCTCAGATTAATAAAAATGATGCTCAAATTGGTGGTAGGGCCCATATCTATGCTTTTCCAGGTAGGCCCGAGGCAGAGGTATCAGACATTGTCATTACAAGTATTATTCTTATTTATGATCGGATGACCACAGTATTATTTGATCTTGGTTCTTCTTTCTCATATATGTTTGACAATTTTATTGTAGGTTTGGACATGGTGTGTGATTTACTTGACTTTCCAATTCACGTGTCTACTCCTATTAGTGATTCTATTATTGTTGATAGGATTTATTATTCTTGTTCTACTATGTTTATGTGGTATAAAACTTGGGCAGATTTTGTGATTCTAGACATGGTAGATTTTGATAAAAATTTTGGGTATGAGTTGGTTGTCTCTATATTATGCTATACTGGATAGTCATGCTAAGACAGTTACTATGGCAATGCTGGGAATCGATAAACTTAAGTGGGAGAGTGATCATAGTCCTACTCCAATAAAACTTATTTCCTTTCTGCGTGCAAGGAGGTTAACTGGGAGAGGTTGTTTGGTCTTCCTACCACATCTTTGGGACACTTCTGTTTAGGTCTCATCTATTGAGTCAGTTTTTGTGATGTGTGTTGTAAGACCCCATAATCCTAGCTCGTTTCAACTCAATCTTGCATATAAGAAGGGGGTCCAAGACTTAGAATATTTTGTTTTTGATGTATTTATTTTTAACCAAAAGCCCTTAACTTTGATGAATTTATTTTTTATATTTCGGGCATGGAAAAGTTAGTTTTAAGTTGATTCATGATCGACAAAGTCAATAGTATGTATCGGGTGAGTTTCAAATTTTTCGAACAAGCGTAAGGACGTGTTTGAACTTTTGAAATAGTAAACCAGGGCGATTAGCCCACGGTGCCCTACCCAGTCCGGTACTGGGGAAGCCCCTGATGGATCCCGCGGCGCCTTGCCCAGAGCGGCGCTTCGGAGCCCATGATGCCCTGCCCAGTTCAAACTGTGTGTTTTCTGTAGCTTTGTTCCACATTTTAAAGGGCAAAGGGGTCATTTTCCCCCTCACCCAATGGGTCCATAACACGGGATCAAAGCCCCAAATAGCCTATTTGGTCTTCTATTACTCAAATCCTCTCAATTAAAAGCCATTCTCTCTAAAAAAACAAACCCTAGGTTCATCAAGTTCAAGTCCAAGCCTCAAGAAACCCACTAAGAACTTTAGAAATTAATCAAGCAAGATATGTTAAATGTTCATTTATGGTCCCTTTCTACCATGGAATCCAAGAACCCGATTTCAAATTCAAATCTATGATTTTTACATGTTATGATGATTTTAACCATGAATTCCCATGAATTTCAATTTATATCATATTTTACACGTATTTTAGTCATTATTGAACCCTACATGTTTGAATGATGATGTTAATATTGAAATCATGCTATTAATACAATTTTTATAACAATTCCCATGCTTAGCTTAAGCCATGAATTTCAAGTGTTTGATGAAATGCCTACAAGAAAGAGTTTTGAATAAGTGCTTAGATGTCATGTTCTCAAAGCTTTACTATGATCTTATTGTTATTTCTATCGAGCCTTGGGGTTTGAATACCTAAAATTTAGTTGTTTATTTAGTTTTTAGAACTTCCAAAATGGTTTCAGATAAACCATCAACACTAACAGTTCGGTCAATTGTCATAAGCAGTCAAACATATAATGTCCAGAAATCAGTGTCTTCTAGTTGGGAGTAAAACTTAGTACCGAGTGAACATAGGGATGGCGTCTCCCTCGTTAGAAGGCATGGGGCACTTGTCTCCCCCATCAATAGGCATCAGATATTAGTAGAAGTCCCTAGGTTCCAAACCTACGGCGCCACCGTAGATTTGAGAGGTCCCTCATCAGATAGCCATGACACCCTCGTTCTTTGGGATATCAGATTAGTGGATCCACACAGCCATTGTTAGTACCCGTATCACGGTACTAATACCCTTCCAGCTGGGGTTACATGTTGGACCCTGATAGTATATCAGGGCATGTCGGTTATAGCTAGCTCTCATAGTTGTAGTTCAGTATCTAGTTTCAGGTTTGCTTGACCATAACATACAGTATCAGTTATTCAGTTATTAGTATTTCAGTATTTTAATTTACAGAATATTTCAGAACTTGTTTTATTCTTGGTCATGCATTCTCGGTGTTTATAGTTTACATGCATTCTTACTCAATTTCTTATGCTATATATTCAGTCAGTTATTACTCATTCACGTGAACCCATGCATATCGGCCTAACCTCGTTTAGCATACCAGTACATTCAAAGTACTAATCGCATATTATTTTTGTGTGTTGTGATGTATTATATCATAGGTAGGGATGCTCGAATTCCCTATCGTACCTAGACCTTTCATTGCATCAGCAGCAGCAACAGTCGTGGTGAGTCCTCATACTTCGAGGATGAGTTATCTTATATTCAGTTAGGTTAGTAGTTCGACAATCTAATCAGTCAGAGTTAGTTGTGGGCTTGTCCCATCAACTTCACAATCTGACAGTTTAGAGGTTTTTAGCCTAGTATAGACAGTCAATCAGTTTTCAGTCGTTATTATTAGCCATTTTATCAGTATTGCCAGTATTGTTTTATAGACATTATTAGAACTATAATTTAAAATCTTATGGAGTTTTTCAGTTAAATTCCGCTTACGATCTTTTGTTATAAGTTTTACCCAATGCTCACAACAAATACCAGTATCATGAGTTCAATTGGGGTCACATGTGATCATAAGCACTGTATGGCATCCAGGGTGTACTCTCGGGGTGTTACAAACTTGGTATCATAGTCTAAGGTTTTAAAGTGTCCTAGGGAGTCTGAAAGTCACGTTGAGTTGAGTTTCATGCATGGGTTTGAAGAGCGCCATACTTATGGGCAAGAGGCTACAAGACGTTTAGGATAAGTTTCCTTTTTTTCAGTATTCATATCATGCGAATAAGCAGGATCTCAAGTTAATCTCTCTATCTAATTTAACTTTTCCTTTTATTTGCAGAATATGCATCCCATAAAGACTAACAAAAGGATAATCAAAAACTAGCCAGCACCACCGCCCGTTCAGAAAGATCCCCTAAATTAGCATGTTTCCTATGCAGAGTTCAAAGCTGTATTCACCACTCTAGCTCATTATGTAGAAGCTCAAAATATTTGTCCAGCTGTTGTTCAGTCTAACCCAGTGGCCAATACTGTCGTAGCCAGGATTCGAGACTTTGCCCAAATGAACCCTCCCCCATTTTTGGGATACAAGCCCAAAAAGGATCCTTAGGAATTTATCAACATGGTACAGAAGGTAACAGACATTATAGGGGTAACTTCTTGTGAGAGTGTTGAATTGGCTTCTTACCAGCTATAGGATATAGCACACATATGGTTTTAAATAATAGAAAGGGGATAGAGACGTAAATACAGGACCTACAGAATAGAAAGAGTTTGCTACTGCCCTCTTAGATAGATTTTTCTCATTGGAGCTGAGGGAGACTAAAGTGTTAGAGTTTATTAATCTAAAATAGGGAAACATAAGCGTGAAGGAGTATTCCCTCAAGTTTACTCAGCTAGCCTGGTATGCTCCTCATGTAGTAGTTGATAACAGGTCTAGGATGAGCAAATTTGTATTTAGAGTATCTGATAATGTGGTCAAGGAGTGTAGGACCACAATATTGATTAAGGAGATGGACTTGTCTAGGTTGATGGGTCATGCTCAGCAGATTGAAGAGGAGAAGGTTTAAGAGATAGAGAGGGAGAACAAGAGGGCAAGAACAGGTAGCTTAAATTTTTCTTAGCCAAGGTCGGAGGGTGGTAACCGTTCTTAATCTCATAAAAATCCTCAATTCCATCCCCATCCTTAGCTAGTGCGCCTGTACCAAAGTTTAAACACGATAATTGGGATAGGGAACCAGGTACGAAGTCCCAGAGCAGTGTCCGTCCTAATCCTCTCTGTCAAAAGTGTGGAAAAAATCATCTAGGTGTGTGCAGGGCTGGTAGCGATGTGCGTTTTGGATATAGCAAGCCAAGCCACATGTTGAGGGAGTGTCCGACAGGCATGTGGAAGGGTAGGAATGATCACCCACGGGGTCAGACTAATTTATTAGCAACATCTGTAGCTCGCCCGACTCAGCAGGGCGTCGTTTCTAGTGCTACTAGTATTCAGTGTCAAAATAGGCTTTATGCACTTCAGTCTCAACAGGATCAGGAAAGTTCTCTTAATGTGTTTACTGGTACGTTGCAAGTTTTTTATTTATATGTTTATGCTTTACTAGATCCCGGAGCTTCTCTTTCTTTTATAACCCCTTACGTAGCAGTCAACTTTGGGGTCAGTCCCAAAATATTAGTAGAGCCTTTTTCAGTATCAACCCCAGTAGGCATCTCTATTGTAGCTAAACAGGTATACAAAAACTGTCCGATTACAGTATCTCAAAAAGTTACTTTAGTAGACCTTGTAGAATTCAAAATGACATATTTCGACGTCATTCCTGGCATGGATTGGTTCCATTCATGCTATGATTCAATCAATTGTAGAATCAAAATTATTCATTTCCAATTTTCAACTGAACCATTCCTTGAATGGAAGGGTAGTACTACAGCACTTAGAGGTCAGCTTATTTCATACCTTAGAGCAAGACGAATGATATCCAAGTGGTGTGCTTACCATCTTGTTCAAGTCAAAGACTCTAGTTCAGACACCCCCAATCTTGAGTCAGTTTCAATAGTAAGGGAATTTCTAGATGTGTTCCCTGAAGATCTTCCTAAAGTTACTCCCCAAAGGGAAATTGATTTCGGAATAGACCTTCTTCCGGATAATTAGCCTATCTCTATTCCACCATATAGAATGGCTCTATCTAAACTCAAAGATTTGAAAGAACAATTGAAGGACCTCCTAGATAAGTGATTCATCAGGCCAATGTTTCCCCTTGAGGCGCACTAGTCCTCTTCATGCGAAAGAAAGACGGTTCTCTTAGAATATGCATAGACTATAGTCAGTTTAACAAAGTCATAATCAAGAATATATACCCACGTTCCAAAATTGATGACTTGTTTGACCAACTTTAGAATGCCAGCTATTTCTCCAAGATAGACCTCAGATCCGTCTATCATCAGCTCAGAGTCAGAGAATATGACATTCCAAAAATAGTTTTCCGAACCTAATATGGTTACTTTGAGTTTCTAGTTATGTCCTTTGGCCTAACTAATGCTCCAACAGCTTTAATGAACTTATTGAACTGAGTGTTCAAGCAGTACTTGGACATATTCATTATAGTCTTCATTGATGACATCCTTATCTATTTCTGTAATGAAAAAGATCATACAGACCATATCAGAATTGTACTGCAGAATCTTACAGCCCATCAATTGTTCTCTATATTTAGTAAGTTTGAGTTTTATCTAAGATCAATAGCTTTTCTTGGCCATATTATTTCTGGAAACGGCATTAGAGTTGACCCACAAAAGAATGATGCAGTGAGAAACTGTCCCAAACCTATTTCACCATTAGATATCAGGTTCTTAGCTTTGGCTAGCTATTACAGATGGTTTGTAGAAGGATTTTCGTCTATTGCATTCCTTATGTCCATATTGACTCAGAAGAAAGTCAAGTTTTAGTGGTCAGATTTTTATGAGAAGAGTTTTCAGGAGTTAACGACTCGATTCACCTCAGCTTTAATTTTGACCTTGTCTGATGGTTCAGATGGGTTTGTTGTTTACTATGATGCTTGCAGAGTTTGTCTAGGCTGTGTTTTGATGTCTAGGTTGTGTTTTGATGCAAACGGGTAAGTTTATAGCCTATGCCTCTACATAGCTTAAGCCCCATAAAAAGAATTATCCTACCCATGGTCTTGAGTTAGCAGCTGTTGTTTTTGCCCTAAAAATTTAGGGACATTATCTGTATGGGGTGTGTGTTGATGTGTTCACGGATCACAAGAGTTTGCAGTATGTGTTTTCGCAGAGAGAGTTGAATCTTCGTTGAAGAAGATGGTTAGAATTATTGAAAGATTATTATATAAACATTCTGTATCAACCGTCAAGGCCAATGTAGTGGCAGATGCCCTTAGTTGATTGTCCATGGGTAGTGTGGCAGTATTGAGGGTGATAAGAAGAAGTTGGTTCAGGAGGCTCATCAATTATCTAGATTAGGTGTTCGCTTTGTTGACTCAGATGAGGGTAGTGTATAGGTCCTGAACAGTTCACTATCTTTTTTGGTTGCCGAAGTAAAAGAAAAGCAAAATAGGGATCCCAGTCTAGTTAAGTTGATGCGGTCAATCAGAGACCAAAAAGTAGAGGTTTTCTCGCAAAGGGGAGATGATGTGTTGCGTTGCCAAGGTAGATTATATGTGCCATGTGTAGATGACTTAAGGCAATGGATTTTTGCAAAAGCGCATGGCGCGCATTACTCTATTCATCTAGGGGCCACTAAGATGTACCACAATTTGTGGGAGATCTATTTATGGAAGGGGATAAAAAAGGACGTTGCAGAACTTGTAGCTAAGTACTCTAATTGTCAACAGGTCAAGGTTGAGCACCAAAAGCCAAGTGGTTCTATGTAGGAGTTCAGTAATCCCACTTGGAAGTGGGAAAAGGTGAACATGGATTTCATGACAGAGTTGCCTTATTCCCATTGTCAGCACGATTTGATTTGGGTTATTGTAGAATGAATAACCAAATCAGCTCAGTTTTTGTCTGTCCATACCTCTTATTTAGCCGAGGACTATGCCAAGCTCTATATTAGAGAGTAGGTTAGGTTAGATGGAGTCTCGTTGTCCATTATTTCAGATAGGGGTGCTTAGTTTACCTCTAACTTTTGGAGAGCTTTTCAGAAGGGTCTTAGTACCCAAGTTTGTCTCAGTACAGCCTTTCACCCTCAGACAGATGGTCAGGCAGAGAGGACCATTCATACCTTAGAGGACATGTTGAGAGCTTACATTATCGACTTTAAGGGAAGTTGGGATAATCACTTTCCATTAATTGAGTTTACCTACAATGACAGTTATCATTCCAGTATTCAAATGACTCCTTTTGAGAAGTGTCCTTTGGAGGAGTGTCAATGACTCACTCCAAGTTTCGAGTTCAAGACTTAAATCCTAACTTCAAGATTAAATTTTGAGATCAAAGTACCCACCAGAAGAAGGTGAGGCGATAAATGAAGATCCAGAAAGAAGATCTGAAACAAGAGAATCAAGACAAGTAGAATACATAGGATCTTGTATTTTTCCTTTGTTGTTTCATTTTTTTTCTTTTCTCAGATGTACTATAAGGAGCCACAGACCGAGACCTGACTCGACTGTCTAATTCATCCTTTTTACACTCACTTGAACTACATGTGCTCGGTCGCACCTCTTCTCTATTATTTATTTTTTTACTTTTGAATAAATTTTTTGATAAAAAATCAGTCGTGTTCTCTTCTTTTTCTTGAAAACTCTCTATGTTTTCAAGCAAATAAGGCATTCTGTAAATACCTATTTTTTTACCAAATCTAAGATTTTAAGATATTTTAGTATTTAAATATTTTTTCAAGTCGAAATTAGATATTTGATTTTATCTTATTTTTACTAAGTTTGTTTTAAAAGATTTGAAAAGTATAAAAAAATAAAGTCTCATTTTAGATAAATTATATTTTTATTTTTTCAAATGAAAAGAAAACTTTCAAAAAAATATATAGTTTCTTCTGATTTAGGTCTTAATAAATAAGCTATTAATTTTAGTAATTTTTTTTCAGTTTCGTATATTCTTACTATCCTTTAAACTTTTAAGTATTTTGAGAATAAAAATAATTAGTTTATACTTTATTATTTATTTTTTAAAAAAAAAACTTATCCTAACTTTCCCACCCCATCTGCACACCCATATTCATCTCAATCTCTAGGCACTCCAACTCCCTCGTAACTCCCTCTTAACACTCCTACGAGACGTCGATGACCCGTGCCAGTATAAGCTCAATATATATTATTTTTTAGTCTCAATTTATGTGAAATAAATAAAATTTAGATAATTATATTTTTAATATGCTTTAGATATTTTGAGTTGTTGATTGTCGTAATTTATAATATCTTTTATATAATTTTCAAATGATGCATATTACTCTCCCTATTCAAATTTTTGTGGCGTTGATAGTCACTTATATTTAAAATAATTTAAGTTTTAAATTATTGATTACCTTTTTCCTATTCCAATTTAAGTGACACAGATATAATTTGAAGAGTTAATTAAATATTTTATATCTTTAAAATTTTTGAAAATGTTAATTATTGTGTTTACGTATTTTAAAAAATATATAGCAGATTAAATCTTTTATTAAATATTTTAAGTTGTTAACTATTTTAATTTATAATACTTTTTTATATAATTTTCAAATGATACATGTTACTCTCCTTGTCCAAACTTTTATATAATTGATAGTTAATTATATTTTTTGCTATTCTAATTTAAGTTCCGCTGATATAATTCCGAGAGCCATCCAATATTTTATATCTTTTATTTTTTTAGTTGTTAATTACTGTGATCTATTGTATTTGTTATGCATTTTTTGAAATATATAATAGATTAATGTTTTTTTTAATATTTTAAACTGCTAAATATTATAATTTATAATACTTTTTAAGTAATTTTTAAATAATATATGTTATTCTTTTTGTCCAAAGTTTTTGTGGCATTGATATTCAATTATATTTTTACAATAATTTAAGTTCTTAATTACTGTGATTTATAATATATTTTTTCTATTTTAATTTAAATGATACTGATATAATTTTGAGAGTCAGCCAAATATCTTATATCTTTTAATTTCTTAAGTTAATAGTTATTGCGATTTACCGGATTTTTTTTGTATTCTTCTAAAATATACAACAAATTAAAAAAAATAAGACAAAAAATTAAAATGGATAAAAAAAATGAAGGCAATGGGAAGGACCAATGAAGTTGTGCCAAACAGATAGATTGACCTTTAAATTATTTAAGTTGTTAATTATTATGATTTATAGAATTTTTATACGTACTTTTTGAAACATATAATATATTAAAAATTTTAAGATATTGTTAGTTGCTAACTATCGTAATTTATAATAATTTTTATGTAATTTTTAAATAATATATATTACTTTTCTTGTCCAAATTTTTTTGCCATTGATAGTCAATTATACTTTTGAAATAATTTAATTTTTTAATTATTATAATTTATAATAATTTTTCTTCTATTCCAATTTAAATGACACAATGCTCAGATGACCGTAATAATTAATTGGGGTGATATAGTAAAATCACGATTGAAATAGAAATGCAGAAATATTTTAAATAACTTATAATAACTAATCAGAAGTGATATAGCAAAATTATCATAAAAAATACTTGTGAAAAAATAAATGGACATCTTATAAGACGTTAAGTTAATTTAGCATTAAATATTATCATGTTTTTAATATGAGATGACTTTATAATATTTTTTTAATATCTAGATGACTTATAATAATTAATTAGGAGTGATATAGTAAAATTACGATTAAAACAGATATATCATAATTATCTATTTTATTTTTTATTAAATATTATTAATTTTTTAATATATAAATAATATATAATAATTAATTAAAAATAATATATTAAAATTACGGAACAAACAGCTTAATTGAACGGCAAGAAGGGCGACGAAAACCTCCTCAATCAGCTTCTCAACTGCCTCTTATTACATAAGAGAATATTAACACAAAATATACAACTCTTCCAAAAAAAAATGAGGATAGAGAATAAACAACTTTTAAGAGGAAGAAACACACACACGAAGACGACAGAAAAGCAGAAAAAAGAGCAACAAAGATTAGAAATAGAAAAAGACAAAAAGCTTAGAGAATAAAATAAGAGCATCACAAATTATAAAAAAGAAAAGAAAACTTATGGAAAAAAAGTAAGAAAGAGATGAAGCAAAAGTGGGGAAAATCTTTAGAGGAAAAAGCGAAAGTTTGGAGGTTTTTATCGGGGAAAATCTTAGAGGAAAAAGCGAAAGTTTGGAGGTTTTTTTCACTCGCTGTTTTAAGTTTATGGCCCCTCAAATTAGTAGATTATTGTGCCTTTATTGTTGTGAATTGATCTTTTCAAAAGGTATTTTTTGATTTTTTTTTTTTTGTATAGTTTTATATAGCAATTATGCAAGATTTGATTCCAATATTATGAAGTTACCCATATTTCGTATTTATCAAATCAATTATTATTCTTGATATAAAAACATGAAGCATGCTATAATTTTACTAACATTAAATTTAGTATAAAAACATTATCACATTCCACATTTGATTGCATGTTCAAATTAAATTTTATGCTTGACGTGTTGATTTTTATACTATTGTTGTGATAGGTTGATTTTTATACTATTGTTGTGATAGTGCTAAATTTTTAATATATGATCTTGCAGGAAGATAGGAAAAGGAGAAATAGTCGGAACTCAAAAAGAAAAAGAAGAAATAGTCAAGAAAACAAAGCACCTTTGAAGATTGAGTAAGGATGTTGTACAAACATATCAAAAAGCCTTCAGGTCTTAAAAAGGAAGAAAGGTATCTCTGAAAATATTACAGCATGCTCATGAGTTCTATCCAAAAGGCAACGATCCTCTACCCCTAAATAGGTGGAAGAGAATATTCTAAGAAGAACGATAAAAACGCATGCCATTCCAGAAAAGAAACAAAGATTAGCTGCAATAATTAGGGAGCTTAGAACATGGGAATAACGCTTCTCCATCTGTGCACATAATATCTTAGATTAAATTTTTCTTTGTAGTCTTTGTTTATCTTTGGAAATTGAATAAATTTTATAGGTTGTCTTGCAACTTCCAACGGCTAGCAGTAGTCCAATCACTACTATATAAGCACTGTGTGGTCGAAAAAGAGTAATTCGTCCCCCTCCTTTTACTGCTTTCAATTGATATCAGAGTCTCATCTCACATCTTATATTTGCTTAAAAGCAAGTGAGTAAAGATTCATCGCAGGACATCAAAGTTCTGAAGCCAAATTTCAAGCGGGACTTTACATAAACTGACCACTCTTCTTTAATGTGTTACACTATGTTCAGTGCAAGGCAAGAATGAACGCTTATGTTCAATCAATAAATTATGAAGCCTGGTTACTTATTCAGAATGGGCCAACGGACCTTCCAGAAACTAATGAAAAGAAGGTTAATAAAAGGACCATCAGTTTTGATTGCACAAGGAGCAATTAGATATTATGCAAGCAAATGGTAGAGCAATCTACTTGCTTCATTGTGCTCTTAGTAAAAAAGAATATGAGAAAGTATCCACTTTTAAAACTGCTAAAGAGATATGAAATAAGCTAAAAGAAATTCACGAAGAAATCAAAAGAGACAAAAAAAATCAAAAGGCCTCCAACTGCTGAGATGACGAACAAAAATCAGACTATGACAACAACTTCTATAATGAATGTTCTAAACTATAAAATTTGTTAGATCATGTCATAACTGATTTAAATAAAGCTAATGATGAAAAAGAGGCTTTATTAAAAAAAACAAGAGACTGAAAACTTAAGCTTGAGGCTTGTGAAATCGAGAAAAAAATATTTGCAAAAATAAATTGGTGCATTAAAAATGAAAATCAAGAGCTTTGAAAAATCCAGCATTCATAGTATTGTCAATCAAACCAGTCGATCGTGTCAACCAAAAAATTTGATAGTGGTACTTGTAATAATAAATTCTATAACTATGAAAGATCCCAAAAGTCGACGAATACTAGTAAGTCGACCAAAAAGAATAATCACAGTCATAATAGAAAATATTATAGTTGTAATAACTCTCAATGATCAACTAACTCAAGTCAGTCGAGAAAAGAAACCAAATGAAACCAAACATAGATTATGGTAAGCCTGGTCAAAATATTATAACTGCAGATTTCGATCTTGAAATTCTAATAATTGGATTTGGATATCCAAAATTGAGTCAGCAATTCAAAAACTAACCATGATGGGCCTAAAAGTGCTTAGATACCTAGGAATAAGTAATACAATTATTTTTCAGAAACTCCACTCAAAATATAAAAAAAAAATTATATCTCCTCAAGTGGATGTTTAATTCACAGAGAACAAAAAAATTTCAATTCAAATAAAGTTGATAGAATAACCTTCAGTCAAACTGCTGCCTTTCATAATCAAGTTGAACAAGAGACATCCTCAAATCATGAAAAAATGTCAATAATCCTCAGGGGATCTTCACAAAGTCATGAACTCTGGGTTGCTTGCTCAGGGGATAATGTTAAATCAGGTTTCAAATATCCAATGTTTCCTCATCATGTCTTCAAATGTTACAACTCTCTTTCATTAAACTTCATAAGAAAGTTTGAAGCAACTTTTTTTAAAGAAAAATCTTACAATCTTTCTATCAATACTAAGGTTGTCTTTTACAAGATATCTTCTAAGCCATCAACTAAATTAGAAAAGAGATTGATATGAGAATTAACACTCTTCTTGATATTACAATCACTTTAGCCTGCTGAAGAGATCTTCCTTGATCAAAATAATCTTTAAGAGATCATCGAACTACCTGGTATAGTGAGTACTAGCTATACTCTTGCATATCTATTGATAAAAATGTTGTGATATAAGTGGCTTTCATCTCTTTCCTACAGTCAGTCAATTGGGTATACTAGTTATTGTGTGAAAATTGATTGGAATCATATTTCATGCACTTTAGTAGTCTGAACAGTTTTTTTCTGAAAAGCTCTTTAGATGTGAGTCAAGAGTGATGAAAATGACACCATTGACAAATTGGGAATTCTCCTATTTCGTAGATCAATAAGTAAAATTTTTTGTGACTCTCTCTCCTCCACTAAGACTGTCTATATTATTTTACCTATGTTGTGTTCGAGTTATTTGAGTATCGCTTACTTAGTGATTATGATACTTGATAAAATAATGTGAAATTCCTTTTATAAAAATTCTCTAAAAATTTATGCACCTAATTTTTACAGCATCTTCTCTTAATAGGGTTTGTTTAAATGGTATTTTTGATATATTCTATGGTAAGAACTCTTTACTGTATCAGATATGTTTGTTTTGGAAGAAAAGATTTTTGCCTTTTTAAAACTAGTAAGTTTAGTGCAAATCTTTTCTTCTGATTTGTTTTCCTTTGTTACAAGTATGTAAAAGTGTCTTTATTTAATGCGATGATTGATGTACACAATTTTTCATACTTCTTGTGTTTTGCCTCCTGACATTGATTGGATATATGGTAAGTCTATGGCATAACTTAAGTCTTCTAGGTGACTTCCCTTCTTCAACCTCTCTTCTCTTGTCCTATATATTTCTCTTAAACCTTCCATTCCCTTTTTATTTTTTTTTCTCATGGCTAAGCATTCTAAAACTCCTCCTACTAGTAGTCTAAAAATCTCTTGTATTAAAGAGAAAAAAAGGTTGTTTCACCAGTTCTGCTGGACTTTGATGTCTCCGGTCAAAACCCTTTACCCTCAACTGATTCTTCTGGTTATTTTCTGGGTAAGCGTTCCTCTGCCCTTGATATCTCTGAAATTTCCAAGAAAAAGGTCAAGATTAATTTTAATAGTTCTCTTAATATTAAAACTGACTTTTTGAGGCCTATAAACGAAACTATTTTTCACTCTCTAAAGAAAATTCGTATGGTTCATGGTAGAACTGTAGATCTAGATCTACTAGAATCCTTGCATTGTCATATCAAACCTCTGTTTGAATTTCAAGTATGATCTAGTTTCTTTTTAAATACTCCTAAGGTTGTATATGAACCACATATCAGATTGTTCAATGCCAATCTTCATTTCATGTGCTCTAGATGATGGGTAAGCAAATATTACCTTGTTTGATGCCTTATTCGATATTAACTACTATGATTTTTCCACCTCCTTCAAAAATCCTTGGTGCGCTGATTTTGATGTCTTTTTTGAACTAGCAGAGAAATTCATTGCTCTTGACAACACTGACCTCTTACATTCTGCTCTCAGTTCAAAGTTTTAGTCATTTAAAATTCGTTTTATTGCCCACATAATTGCTACTACTCTTCTTCCCCATGTTGTATCTCCCTCTACCCTACCTCAGTGAGATAATCTTACATATTATCTCATCTCTCAGCATAAAATAAATCTCTCATCCTTTATTATTAATCACATGATAGAAGCCTTTCTTGACCCTTCTAGCCTTCCTTATGGGCTAATTATCTCACTATCCTGAAAGCAAGCAATATCCCTCTTGAAACCATTCCCCCAGTTGTAATGAAATAGTGCTATAACTTTAAATCTTTTTATAGTATGGGGTATAAGCTAATTGATGATATCTAGGTCTCTAAGTATGAAGGTAGCTCTACTGACACTCCCTCATTTCCCTGGTCTAAGTCCTCTTCTCCACCTATTTTCAGTTCCTTCTCTCTTGATATTGTTGCTCTCCTGACAAAAATTGATTTGAAATTGAACTCTATCAATGATTTCCTCCTTTCCTCACACTTTTAACTCGACAAAGTTAAAATATAAGTAAGGAAGCAAGCACAGATGTTGCTCGTCTGAGGCTATGATTGGATCAGGTAATCAAGGAGGCCACCAATATAGCTTCCAAGATTCAGATCACCTCTGACTCACTCTCTTTAGTAATTACCACAGGCTCTGCCCTATTTCTTGTGTCATGGAAATCCCCCTCTTGCTCCCTAAACTATATGATTTGGCTACTATGTTTTGGTTGTATCGGGGAATATAACACTTTGTTTCTTTTGCTATTTTTTAATACTATGCATGCATTATTCTGTCCTTGCTCCTGCGATTGCTCTTTTCCTTTTTTATTGATGTCAAAGTAGGAGAATATGACATATGGCAGTACATGCTAGTAACAGAAAAATAACTCATGGGGAGTTAATTATGCAACTAAATAGGGGGAGCATCTTAAAAAGGAAAGTTTATTACTCACTCAATTAAATATTGTCATTCATCAAAAAGGGAGGAGATTGATAATTCTAAAGTGTTGATGTATCATCTTACCGGGAGATAGGAAAAGGAAAAACAGTCGAAACTCAAAAAGGAAAAGAAGAAATAGTCAAGGAAACAACGCACCTCTGAAGATTGAGAAAGGATGTTCAAACATATCAAAAAGCCTTTAGGTCTCCAAAAAGAAGAAAAGCATCTTTGAAGATATTACAGGATGCTCATGAGTTCTGTCCAAAAGGCAACTATCCTATACCAATTAATAGGTGGAAGAGAATCTCCTCAGAAGCACGATAAAAAGACATGTCATTCCAAAAAAGGAGAAAAGATTTGTTGTATTAATTAAGGTGCTTAAAATATGGTAATAATGCTTCTCCATTTGTGTACATAATATCTTAGATTAGATTTTTCTTCGTAGTCTTTATTAATCTTTGAAAATTGAATAAATTTTATTCAATTTCCTTAAGAGAAAAATCCTTTAGGTTGTCTTGCAACTTCCAACGGCTAGTAGTGGTTCAATCACTACTATATAAGCACTAGAGTCAAAGGAAAAGACATACACTTGTCTCAACCTTCTATAGTTCTTTGCTCTAATTTACAAGCATTGTATTCTCTTTAAAGGATTACTGTGTCATTCAAAAGAGAAGATACAAACACATAATTGGTGAAACATTGTATCAAAGTGTGAAGGAAAAGAATAAAGTATGAGTCCTAGCTAAAAAAATTGACTTAATCTTGTACTTTAATATTATTTACAAAATAACTAGTAGAATCTCTTGCAATTCAAGGGGACTGGAATAAGACCTATTAGAGTTTCCAACTAGTATAAAATATCTAACGCTAATTACTTTCAGCAGTTTAAATTTTGAAGTTCTCATTACTACATTCATCAGTTGACTATTCGTTGTTGAAAGTCAACTATGTGGTCGAAAAAGAGTAATTCACCACCACCACCCCCTCTTATTGCTTTCATATTATTTGTGTTTTATGTGTCCATATTTAAATATTTATTTGGGTGATATTCTAAAGGGGTTGCATGATCTAGTCATATAATAAAAGAGAAAAATTGTGATTAGGTCGAAATTTATTTCCGTAACATGTCACTTTATTATATTTTATCATTTAACTTGTCATGCTCTTGTATTGTTCAATTGACTGCATATATTGTTATTTATGGAGTAGTTGATTTAAAAGTAGTGTTATATTTAATTTTTATTTAGAACTAATTTATTTTTAAAAATCATAAATATCATAATATTTTCATAAGGCTACTGGAATTGTTCGACAAAATTTTGAATGATATTTTTTAGAATTTAGTTCAAGTATACTTTAATCCGAATAAGCTATGGTTTATTGTATAATTACATTATTGGGGGTTTTCAATTATTTATTTTAGTCAGACTCGATTTTGTAATTCGACTACCAATTTGCAATCATTATTAAAAGTAGCACGAACTGACATGCATTTAGGGTTCTTCATGATTTGGTTAAAAATTAAATTGAACCGTAAATCGATTAAAATAATTGATGTTTGATTTGATTTGATTTGATTAGGTTATTTTTAAAATTTTTAAAATCGACATTATTTGATTCGGTTATATTTTACTTTAAAAAATCATGAAAATAACCAAATCGAATTGATAAACTATATATATAAATTTTATAATTGTTTATATATTATTTATAAATAAATATACACATTTTAGAAATTTAATCTTAATTTGAAATTTTACTAAATCTTTTAAAATTTCAAAGCCCAACCAACATTTAGCTCAATTGTCCAAAGCTCCTAACCCAAGCTCAAGTACTAGATTATACCTACTATATATAAGCGCTAAGTACTAATCCTGCCTTAGTTTTCTATTTCAGCAAAAGTTTTCCACAATTTCTTCACAGTTGTGCCTAATTTCTGTTCTTCAAGAAAGCCAACAGCTTTTTATGTTCTTCATACAAAGGCAAACGACATAAAAAAAATTCAACTTTTCATCTCACAAGGAAAAGTGAATGTAAAGATTGAAGCTTGGTAAGTGAAAACTTCAAATGCAAGATTATTAAAGCTTTGGAGGATAATTTTTGGTGTTTTTATTTTTTTTATTCTAGCTATCTATAAGACCCAACAAAATTCTTAGCCTAATTCAGTCCTTTAGCTTGTTAAGAGGTCCCAGATTTAGAAAATTCTAGCTAATTATTCAGACTTAGTGTTATTTTACCCTTCAAAAGTTGACAATCTTATTTCGCGATCTTTTCGTCCATTAAATGTTGATATTTGAGTTAGTTCATGATCAGGAACGTCAATAGATATTTTCAGACAAGTTTTGAATTTTTCGGACCTCATTTAGACCATGTTTGAGGGACCAAAATAGTGAGTCGACGTGAAATCGACGCGTTGCGTCATCCATCGCGTCGACGGATAATTTTTTCCTCAGCTCAGTGCAAATTCGAGTGAACCAACGCGGACTCAACAAGGCGCGTTGGACATCACGTCGATGCCAATGATGCAGCGCGTTGGTCTGCGCATCGATAACACTGTTTTCAGTCATTAAAAAGACGCGTCCTCAAGGTTAATTAAGTCTTTCCCACATCCTCCAGTCATCATAACATAAAATTTAGCGCTCCTTTAGCAAATTATATTCATTCTTTCACAAATTGCTCAAGAACAAAAAACCTAGGTGAATTAAATTCAAATTTAAGGCTTCAGATTCCACCTCTAATTTTCAAGAATTCACCAACTAAGGTATGTGAAGTGTTCATCCAAGGGTTCCTTCCACCCTTGGAGTCCAAGAAACTATTTTTAAACTTCAAGTGTATGGATTTCAAGAATTTTATGTCGGATTTGATTATATTCATGTTTATAATGGTTTATTGGGATTCTAATCCATGTTTTATGATAAGTTTCATGTGGGATTAATTGATATATATGTAATATCATGTTAATCCATGTTGAACCCTTGAAATTGTGAAGTTGAAGTTAAATTATGATGTTTACTTGTGTTTAATGTTATTTACATATATCATGCCCATTAAGTCCTTGATGAATTGCTCAGTGAACTAATAAGAGAAGGAAATCATGTCATGTCAGGTTATGTGCGAATTGTATCATGCAAGTGTTTGATAAAATGCCTCCATGAATGAGTTATGACTAAGTGCATATGATTAAGTTTTTCAAGATTATGTTATGATTTACTTTCATGCTACCGAGTTCTGGGGGTATTTAATACCCGGCAATTTAGCTATTTACTTAGAGCTAGTGTCAGTTACAAGATAATCTCAATCATGTCACGATCAGTAGTACTCTCAGTTAGTTACAAGACTTAGGAAAATCTCAGTAGACTCAGTACTAGTCCATTCTAGTTCAGTATTCAGTTCAGACCTCAGTAAATTCAGTTAGTTAATAGAATTCAGTACTATTCCATCAGTCAATGAAACTCAATGAACTCAGTTTAGTTCAGTTAGATAGTATAATCAGTAATAGTTCAGTCCAACCTGGTACAGACTAGAATTCAATTTAGTTTCTATTTAGTTGGGAGTAGAATTTAGCATCGAGCGAACCCAGGGATGGGGGTATTCCTGCCAGTAGAGGGTTTGACCTTTAGTAGATATCCCTGCATTACAGAACTATATAGCTAGCGTAGGTTGAAATATCTTCCTGCTAGACATTATGAGGGTTGATACATCTCATTCGAGTTTTCCTGGCAGCGAGGGTTGACGAAAGAGCTTCCTGCTAAAGAGGGTTAATGATAAAGAGGGTTAACTCACAGCTTGTCTCTACCCGTGGTGGTATTGACACCCTTCCAACTGGGGCTAGAGGTTAGACCCCAATCTATTTAGAAAGAGGCATGTCGGTTAGATAATTACCTCCCACAGTCTTAGTTTCAGATTCATTCTCAGTATAGAACTCAGTTCAGTTCTACAGATTTAGGACTGTCAGTTATAGTCACTCAGCTCAGTACAGAACTCAGTATAGTTCCACAGAATCAAGACTGTCAGATACAGTCATTCAGTTATTAGTAATACAGTATCAGTAAACTTAGATATCAGTAAATTAGTATTCAGACTCAGTATCCAATATTATCACGATCTCAATTACAGTTTATGTATTTATGCATGTACTTTCATCCAGTTATACTCATGTCATTCAGTCAGCATTGTCCATGCATATGAACCCATGCATTTCAGCCTACCTCACTGAGCATACCAGTATATTCAAAGTATTGACGTATGCTTTTCTTTTGCGCAATGATGTTTTATATCGTAGGTTCAGACGCACGGGCTCCAGAGCACCCTTAGCATTTCAGATTCTCAGCAGACAGAGTTAGTGATGAGTCCTCATAGTCGGAGTTAGTTGGGGGCTTGTCCCATCAACTCTATAGTTCAGACAGTTTATAGGATTTTTAGACTAGAGTATATCTAGACAGTTGTTCAGTTTTTAGTATTGATGTTCAGTTTTGGTATTATGATACCATATTCAGTATTTATTTCATATTTGAACCTTATGGCAAATTTCTGCCTATTTCTGTAAAGTTATAGTATTATTATTCAGTTATTGCAGCAGGTACCATACATGGGTTCGCTTGTAGTCCTTCGGGATTATGAGCACCGTGTAGCGTCTGGGGTACAGACTCGGGGTGTTACAAACTTGGTATCATAGCCTAAGGTTCAATAAAGTCCTAGGAAGTCTGAAAGCCGCATCTAGTAGAGTCTTATGCATGGGTGTGTAGCACGCCACACTTATGGGCAGGAGGATACGAAATGTTTTAGGAAAAGTTTCCTTCTTTTAGTATTCATATCGTGGAGTGAGCATGAGCTCAAGTTAAACTCTCAGTTTAATTTATCCCTTTATTATACTTCCAGGACATGTCTTCCAGAGAAGCTAACAAAACAAGTGATGAAAATCAGTCAGCCCCTCCGCCCGTTCAGGCCGATCCCCTGAATTAGCATGTTTCTCACGCTAAATTTAGAGCTATTTTCAGCACCTTAGCTCATTCAATAGTTTCTCAAAACAATCAACTAGCTATGATCCTATCTAGGCTTATGTCGCATACTCCGCAGAGTGAGGAAGAGAGGCATAGAAGAAAGGGGAGAAAGAATAAGAGGGCCAGAATGTTACGGCCAAGGAGTGCCCGAACAAATCCCCTTTGTCAGGAATATGGCAGAAACCACCAGGGTATTTTCAAAGCTGACAGCGATGTATGTTGTGGGTATGGTAAGCCAAGTCACAGATTCAAAGATTGTTCCTATTCAGGTTCCCAGGGTCAGCATAACCATCCCCCGGCTTAGTCCGATCGCTCGAATCGGCAAGGTGCCGCATCCAGTGCCACCAGTGGACAACATCCAAATACACTCTATGCTATTCAGTCCTGATAGGATCAAGAAAGTTCTCCTGATATGGTCACTAGTATGTTACAAGTTTATCATTTATATGTTTACACTTTGCTAGATCCAGGAGCTTCTTTGTCCTTTGTTACTCCATATATAGCTGTTGATTTTGGAGTCAGTCACAAAATTCTAGCAGAGTCTTTCTCAGTCTCTACCCTAGTGGGTAAATCCATCATATCCAGGCAGGTATACAAGAACTACCCGGTTATGGTATCTCAAAAAGTCACTTCAGCAAACTTAGTCGAATTAGAGATGACTGATTTTGATGTTATTCTCAGCATGGATTTGCTTCACTCTTTTTATGCCTCAGTGGACTACAAAAATAGAATTGTCCAATTTTAATTCCCAAATGAACCTATCTGTAAGTGGAGGAGCCGTACTTCAGTTCTTAGGAGTCAGCTTATTTCTTACCTTTGGGCAAGGAAAATAATACCTAAGGGATGTATCTACCATCTCATTCCAGTCCAGGACTTTAGTTCAGGAACCCCTAATCTTGAATTAGTGTCAGTAGCATATGAATTCCCAGAGGTGTTTCCCAAAGATCTTCCTGGAGTTCCTTCAGAAAGGGAAATCGACTTTGGAGACCTTCTCCTAGATACTCAGCCCATATCTATTCTGCCATACAGAATGGCTCCAGCAAAAATTAGAGAATTAAAAGAATAGCTAAAAGATCACCTAGATAAGGGATTTATTAGACCCAGTATGTCCCCGTGGGGTGCACCAATTTTATTCGTGCGTAAGAAAGATGGTTCTCTCAGAATGTGTATAAACTATTGTTAGTTAAATAAAGTCACGGTCAAGAACAAGTATCTACTTCCCAGAATCGATGACATATTTGACAAACTTTAGGGTACCAGCTATTTCTCCAAGATAGACCTCAGAACAGTCTATCATCATCTCAGATTCAGGGAAAGTGACATCCCGAAGACAGCTTTCAGAACTCGGTATGGTCACTTTGAATTCTTAGTTATTTCTTTTAGTCTTACCAATACCCCAGCATCTTTCATGTACTTGATGAACCACATGTTCAAGTAATACTTGGGCATGTTCATTATAGTCTTCATCGACGTCATTCTTGTTGATACTCGTAGCGAGGATAATCGCATAGATTATCTTAGAATTGTACTTCAGACTATCAAAACCTATCAGTTATCATGATATCTATTCATGTCTTGCATGGCATATTCGTACACGTTAGCAATCATGCACACTTATAGTTCCTAGTATAAGGAGCTCAAGTTCACTCAGTGTTACGAATCATATTTCATAAATATAGAAAACTTCAAAATCAGGTCATGCAGCTCATGACTCATGTACTCATGTCATGCTTTACGTATACTCAGTTCCAATGACCCATGTTACACTCTTAACAGTCAGCTAAATTCAGATTACGTCATGCATACCCTCAGTTTAGATAGTTTGATAAATCCATGGTGTTGATATTCTATTTCTCAGGCCTCAGTTAAGCATCGAGTTTGGTATAGTATTCATACATATTTCAGGTCCTCATGTTTTAACCTTTAGTGAACTCTCCTCATGAAATGATATAGCAATGAGCAGTTGCTTAGAAGGGAGAGAGTAAATGTTTCATGTTAAGAAAAGGTTATTGTATGCTAATTTAACACGAGGTTGTTGTTATGAAGATAGGCTTGAATGTCATGTTGATGTGTAAGTGGCTAAATGTATTTCGGAGATTTGAGCAGGCTTGAACATGGTGGGAGAATTCAGTCCAAATCAAACCTCAGTAGGTAGAGTTAACAGCCACCTAGTTATCAGTAGCTCAGTTATAAGAAATTGTAGCTATCAATCACTCAGTTATAAGAACTCAGTATTCAGTCTTAGTTACAGTCCCAATCACAGTCTCAATCCAGTAATCAAATTAGTGACTTAGATTAGTTTCAGGTTTGCTTGACCATAGCGTACAGTTATTAGTATTTTAGTACCTCAGTTTACAGACTATTTTAGAGTCATGTTATACACTTGGTCTTGCATTCTCAGATAATACAATTTTCATGAATTCATGCTAAGTTATCTCATGTTACTCAACCATTCCCTATTGAATATGCATAATACTATGCAGTTTTAGTCCAGACTAAGTACAGTTCAATCCTACATGACCATTATTCAGCTATTAGCCACTTAGTTAATCAGATAAGTTAGTACGTTTACGCGTTCGTGCTCAGTGCCTATGTGAATATTTTCAGTAGTTTTAAGTGATATGTTGTACTAAGGTGGAGAGTAGAGCTGAGAGAGTGTTCAAGGAATATGTCTATGCTTGAAAATTGGTAGTTGCAGTGCAAAAAGTCTTAGTCACTCTATCTTATATGATGAGTCATAGGCCTCACTTCATATTACAAGATTTTGCCAGGATGTGATTCCTTATTCAGATGTCTTATTCAGCTTATGCCAAGATTCCTTGCTCCCTAAGATCACAAAAACTCTATAGAAAGAGTTTCAAGGAAATTCTCCAGTCAAGTATGAGTTTTCAACATGTGTTAGTCTGTAAATCTAGTAATTCACTTTAGCATTCAGGCGGACAAGTCCATATGGTTTGGTTTCCATCTTTCCATTTAGTCGCACTGTCCGAATGTCTTATGAATTTAATTATTACAAGATGGGGCAACCAGGTAGTGTTTGTTCAGCTCAGTTCATGTATCATACCTTAGTTTCAGATCCTAGATATTCAGTCACGACTCAGTTCGTAGGTGCCCGGAGCATCGTCCCAGCTTCTTCTCAGTATCTCATCCCAGTCAATATTCTTCGAGGGACATAATATTCCAAGGGGGGGATATGCTACAAATCCCCCGAGCTTTCATGACCTAAACCATCCATTTTCTCTTCATGTAACAAATCCAATTTGGACTAGTTGGTACTCATAAATTGACCCTCGAGTCCCAATCTCAGTCGTACGCCATGTATTTAGGGGCTCAGTTTAGTTCATGCATGTTCAATAAACGATATCGAGCTTCAGATTGGAAATTTAGTATTCTTAAAAATCTCTCCTATGAAAGGAGTGAAGAGGTTTGGCAGAAAAGAGAAACTCAATCCCCGATATATCGATCCTTACCGAATTCTCAGCCATTTTAGAAAGGTAGTTTAGGAGCTTGAGTTTCCTTCAGACTTAGCTTCAGTTCACCCAGTGTTCCATGTCTTCTTACTAAAGAAATGCATAGGTGACCCAGCAGTCGTAGTCCATATAGAGGGCCTAGGTATTCAGAACAACCTCTCTTATGAAGAGATTTCAGTCGAAATCCTTGACTATCAGATTCGCAGACTGAGGAACAAAGAAGTCCCTATAGTCAAAGTTCGTTGGCAAAATCAGTCCGTAGAGGGAGCTACTTGGGAAGCAGAAGAAGATATACGGACCAAGTATCCTCACCCCTTCTCCGCAAACTCAAACTCAGTCCAAGGTAATAGTTTTTCTTAACCTTATTCAGTTTTATGCTCAGATTTCCATTTTAAAACTTGGTATTAGTTACCATTTCATATTTAGTCATATATTCATGAGTCATCCATGTATTCATTCATCAGATATGCATGTTCCGTATGAGAAACTCAGCTTATCAGTAATCCCAGTCATGCATTCATGAAATAACTCATTCATATACTCATGCATTAGATAAGCATGTTTAGTATGAAATTTAGTATATCAGTAATGTCAATCAGATAATCATGTTTCAGATGTTTATGTCAAGTAAGTAAGTTTAGTCTACCAGTATTCTCATCTTAGTCAGTCTCATTTGAGAACGAATGTTTCCAAGGGGGAGATAATGTAAGACCCCACAAAATTCTAAGCCTAATTTAGTCTTTAAATCTTGTAAAGGGGTTCCAGACTTAGAAAATTCTAGCTAAATATTCAAACATAGTGGTATTTTAGCCTTCAAAAGTTGACAATCTTATTTCATGACCTTTTAATCCATTAAATGTTGATATTTGAGTTAGTTCATGATCAGGAAGGTCAATAGGTATTTTTGGACAAGTTTCAGATTTTTTGAACATTGTTAAGACCATGTTCCAGTGACCAAAATAGTGACTCAACGCAAAATCGAAGCGTCGCAGCATCCATCGCATCAACAGATAATTTTTTCATTGGTTTAATGCAAATTCCAGTAAACTGACACGAACTCAATGTGGCGCGTTGGACATCGCATCGATGTCAATAATGCGGTGTGTCAATCTGGGCGTCGATAACGCAGTTTTCAGTTATTAAAAGGCCGTATCCTTAAGGTTAATTAAGTCTTTTTCCCACGCCCTTCAGCCCCTATAACACAAATTTATCCCTCTTTTAGTAAGTTGTATTCATTCTTTCACAAATTGCTCAAGAACAAAAATCCTAGGTGAATTAAATTCAAATTCATGGCTTCAGATTCCACCGCTAATTTTCAAGAATTTAGCAACTAAGGTATGTGAAGTGTTCATCCAAGGGTTTCTTCCACCCTGGGAGTTCAAGAAATTATTTTTAAACTTTAAGTGTATGTATTTCATGAATTTCATATTAGGTTTGATTATATTTATGTTTATAATAGTTAATTGGGATTCTAATCCATGTTTTATGATAAGTTTCATGTGGGATTAATTAATATATATGTAATATCATGTGAATTCATGTTGAACCCTTAAAATTGTGAAGTTGGAGTTGAATTATGATGTTTACTTGTGTTTAATGTTATGTACATATATCATGCTCATTAAGTTCTTGATGAATTGCTCATGTAAACTAATAAGAGAAGGAATTCATGTCATGTTAGCTTATGTGTGAATTGTATCATGCAAGTGTTTGACAAAATGTCCACATAAATGAGTTGTGACCAAGTGCACGTGATTATTTTTTTCAAGACTATGTTATGCTTTACTTTCATGCTATCGAGTCCTAGGGTATTTAATACTCGACAATTTAGCTGTTTACTTAGAGCCAGTGTCAGTTACAAAATAATCTCAATCATGTCACGATCGGTAGTACTCTTAGCCAGTAACAGGACTTAGGAAAAACTCAGTAGACTCAGTAATAGTCTAGTCCAGTTCAGTATTCAGTTCAGACCTCAGTAAATTCTGTCAGTTAACAGAATTCAGTATTATTCTGTTAGTCAACGGAACTCAGTGAACTTAATTCAGCTCAGTTAGATAGTATAATCAGTAACAATTTAGTCCAGTCTAGTACAAACTAAAAATCAACTCAATATTTATTCAGTTGGGAGTAGGATTCATCACCGAGCGAACTCAGGGATGGGGGTATTCCTTCCAGCAAAGGGTTTGACCCTTAGTAGCACTCCCTGCATTACATAACTATGTAGCCAGCGTAGGTTGAGATATCTTTCATCCAGACATTATGAGGGTTGATATATCTCATTCGATTTTTCCTGCCAGCGAGGATTGATGAAAGAGCTTTCTGCTAGAGAGGGTTAACTCACAGCTTGTCTCTACCCGTGGCACGGTATTGCTATCCTTCCAACTGGGTTATAGGTTGGACCCCAATCTATTTAGAAAGGGGCATGTCGGTTAGATGATAACCTTCCATAGTCTCAGTTTAAGATTCAGTCTCAGTATAGAACTCAATTCAGTTCTACAGATTCAAAACTGTCAGCTACAGTCACTCAGCTCAGTACGAAACTCAGTATACTTCCACAAAATCAAGATTGTTAGATACAGTCATTCAGTTATCAATAATTCAGTATCTGTAAAGTCAGATATCAGTAAATCAGTATTCATGCATGTACTCTCATCCAGTTATACTCATACCATTCAGTCAGCATTGTTCATACATATGAACCCATGCATTTCAGCCTACCTCACTGAGCATACCAGTACATTCAAAGTACTGACACATGCTTTTATTTTGCACTATGATATCTTATATTATATGTTCAGACGTACGGGCTCCATAGCACCTTTAGCAGTTCAGATTCTCAGCAGACAGAGTTAGTGGTGAGTCCTCATAGTTCGAGGACATGATTATTTTTCAGCATTTCAGTTCATTTTCAGTTGTAGGAGTTAGATGGAGGTTTGTCCCATCAACTCCACAGTTTAGACAGTTTAGAGGCTTTTCATACTAGAGTATTTCTAGACAGATCTTTAGTTTTTAGTATTGATATTCAATTTTGGTATTGTGATTCCATATTCAGTATTTATTTTATAGTCGAACCTTATGGCAAATTTCTGCCTATTTGCACAAAGTTACAGTATTATTATTCAGTTATTGCAGTAGGTACCATACATGGGTTAGCTTGTGGTCCTTCGAAATTATGAGCACCGTGTAGCATCCGGGATACAGACTCGAGGCGTTACACTATCTTAGCTAATTAAAATTTTATACAAGAATTTAAAAGTATGCATGGCATGAAAATTATATTTTTTTACTGATTTTTTCTGTTTGAATTTCAGATAAAAAGATAATAGATGTTGAGATTTAGAGGCTCAACCTCAAGTAGAAAGAACTCCAACTACACTAGCACCTTATGTAACTCAAGAACATGATAGTGTCAAATATTACTTCGATACACAATCCTCTAAAAAATAGAAAAGAACAACTCATGTCTTCGAGATCCTAGCTTCGATGGTAACTATAGAAGAACATTAAAAGTTTGAAATCATTATTCAAAGATTACTAATAAAGTGGGTGAATTGAGGGCAAAATGTAAGTATTGCTTCTAAGATTTTTCTGCGCTAACAAAAATAGAACTTCTAATCTTTAGGATCATTTACTTTCTAAGTGTTTGAAGTATCCTTTCAAGTCCATTGATAGAAAGCAAACAACTCTCAAACCAATTAAAGGAAGGGGTAAGCAGGTTTGGAGAAGGTTGTTTATAATATTGTTGAAGTTAGGAGGGTTATTGTTGAGTTTGTTATAATTGATGAACGACCTTTTAAATTCATTGAGGGTGAAATCTGTAAGAGATTAATGTCGATTATTTTGCCTAATTATAAATTTTCTTCTCGAATTACTGTTGCTCAACAATATTTAAGAATTTATCAAAAAAAAAAAAGAAACAAAAGCTTAAAAGGCTTATTAAGGAGCAACACATTTGTATTACTAGTAACAATTGGACTTCACTTTAAAATTTTACATAAATGGTCATCACTGCCCATTGGATTGACGATGACTAAAAGTTGAAAAAAAATTAATTTTTTTCAAACTCCACATCACAAGTGTAAGACCACTGCATCCGCTATTAAATCTTGTTTTTTAGATTGGGGAATTAAAAATTTATTCACAGTGACACCACCTCAGCTAATGATGCAGTAATCACACACTTGAAAGAAAAAATTGGTGATTGAAAAGGTGTTATCATGAGAAATAATTTTCTACATATTTGGTGCAATGCCACATCCTAAACTTGATTGTAAAAGAAGGTCTGAGTGAGCAAAATAAGTCCATCACTCTGGTAAGAAATGTTGCAAATTATGTTAAATCTTCTTATATAAGAACTGCTTCTTTCAAGGCATATGTTGAGAAGGTTAAAATGACACTAATGGACTTTTGACTTTAAATGTTGAGACAAGGTAGAACTCTACATATTTGATGTTAAATATTGCTGCCAAATTTGAAAAAGGCATTTTCAAGAATCTATATTAATGATCATAAATACTTTACTGTTTTGACTCAAATGAAAAGATAGAACATCCTTCTTCGAAAAATTGAAAGGATGTGAATGTCTTTCTCAAGTTTTTAGAGATTTTCTATCAAACTACTTTGAAGTTTTTTAGTACTTTGCAAGTTACTTCAAATACTTTATTTCATGAACTTTTTAATCTTCAGAGCATAGTTGTCAACTATTCAAAGTGTGATGATTCTATTTTAAATGATATGGATAAGAAGATGAAAGTTAAATTTGATAAATATTGAAGTGATTTTAATGATATAAATATGTTATTTTTTATTGTCATTGTGTTGAATCCTTTCTACAAAATAAAGTATGTTAAATTTCTTTTAAGAATTATTATAATTCTGTGGAGGAATATACTAAGTCTTATAAAGTACGAGATACTTTAACTAGCTTGTATGCTCATTACAAGAGTTCTATTTCTGAAACTAGTGCATTTAGTGGAATTGATGCAGTGAATAGTTTTGTTGTGTGACAATCACAATGGGATAAATATCTTTAAAAAGAGAATAATGTTGATGATAAATGTGATTTTGACAAGTATTTGTAGGATGATGTGGAAAAAATTAAGAATTTCAATATTTTGACATGGTGGAAAGCTTCATCTGAAAGATATCCAATTGTCTCTTGAATTGCAAGAGATGTGCTTCGTATTCCTACATCTACTGTTGCTTTAGAATTAGTTTTTAGTATCAGTGGTCAAATTTTTTATTGTTATCAAAATTCTTTGTCACCAAAGACTGTTGAAGCTCTTATTTGTGGTCAACAATGGTTATGTTCAACATCTAAAGAGTGCACGATTGAATATCTTTTAGAATAAATTCAAAATCTTAAAATAACTGAAAAAGGTACTAACAACTACAACTTACTGATTTCATCTTCCTCTCTTTTGTTTTTTATATTTGACACCATAATAAAAATCTTTACTTATCGTCTCATTATATCTTTTTTTCTAGAAAAAAAGTTAAATCCTATTCATGTTCATAGACATTTAATGCGTAATATGATAAAAATTCAGAATATTCAGACTCTACTTTGAGCATTGATTAATTTGGAGATCAAGATAAAGAATATGTTGGAAGTTGACTGATCTTTTTGCTGAAATTTAATTGTTGTTTTTTGTTAAAATGGTTGTGATTTGAATGGTGTGTTTTTTGAAATTCAGCTTCTATCTTTGCTGAAAAATGATTGCAACTTAGTAGTTGTTTTTGTTAGATTTTGGTTCATGTTTTTTCTACAAATTCGGCCATAGTAGTGTTATTTTTGTTAGATTTTTTGTTGATGTTTTTCTGAAAATTTAACTGTTGTAATGTCTTTATTTCAACGGATTTAAATAGATTTTGGTTGATGATTTGGCTGAAATTCAATTGTTGTAGTGTTGTTTTTGTTAGATTTTTGGTTGATATTTTTGCTGAAAATTCAGCAATTGTATTGTCTTTCTTTCAACAATTTAAATAGATTTTGGTTGATGTTTTTGATTGATGATTCCGGCTAATGTTTTTGCAAGATTTGACAATATATAGTTGAGATAACTCTCTTTAATGTTAGATGCATCAACAAATCGACTGGGAGGGAGTACAAAGATGGACAAGTGGTCAAAAAGTATAGAGATATGCTTATCAATAAAGTAGTAGAGCAAGATTAGAATTTGTTTCTTATGATCCAGTAGAAGGGCAGTAGAGACTTAGGGTATCACACTTTTAAGTTTACCTCTCTTCGTAGTTTGCTTGCACATAAAATTAGGAGTTCAAATTTTTTTGTTGATTTTGTGGCATAATCAAACGTTTAGATTGTAAGGTGTCCTGCTAATATATTCTATAATTTTTCACTTTGTTTGAAGATTCTCTCATCATTTGGTAAATATAATCTCCAAGTTTTTATCATTCATAGCCTTCTCTCAATATTTAAGTTTTAATTGCACTTGTTCGAGGGTAAATTTTGCTAGAGATGGTTGGAGTAGGCTAGTCAATAATCGAAAAAAATTGAACCAAATCGACCCAAATCGATGGTTATTTTTTTTTGTAGTTTGATTTGATTTTAGAAATTCAAAAACAAACTAAATTGATTTAGTTATGATTTTAACCAATAACCGATCCAAATCGACTCATGAACACCCCTACATGCATTGCAAGTTTATATCAAAATTTATTTAAATAAATATTCTAAAACAACGAGTTGGGTTATTAATTCAAAAATAAATTCGAATTGGAATTGTCAAGTTATCCACAACTATTTAGTCAAAACAAGAATTCATTTTGATTGAATTTAACTATCTAGGTTGCTTTTCTTATTGGCTATTAGCTAAGCATTTTCTTAAGAAATAAAAATTCGTGGTAAGACTGAAAAATACTACTACCAGCATGTTACACAATAATAGAATAAAACAGTTCAAATCAATTTTAAAACTAATCAAAAAAGGTAGGACTTAGAAAATGTTCAAATTAAGCATTTTATATCTAAAGATTAATTTAAGCCAATGTAAGCCATTAAAGTGACTGTGCTATAATTACGAGACTCGAGTGGTGCATCATATCATTTTCTCGATCAATATAATTTCTTATCCAAATTTCTAGTTTGTAGGTCAAAAATAGAGAGTCATATTATTTTTATTAGGGATTCATAAGGTGACTTGAAACACCCAAACTCACTTTTAAGTGATGGATCTGTAAAATAATAATCCCTTAATAAATATCAAATAAATTGAGAAAAAATTATTTTTCTCAAAAATCCTACTCTTGGGGGGGGGGGGGTTGAAATTAGGGATGTGACAATAAGACTCAAAGGTTTCTGATTGCACCATTTATATAGTTTCTTCAATGTCTTCATTGAGAAATGTAGTCTTGATGTCCATTCGATGTAGTTCTAAGTCATTATGAGCTACAAGTGTCATAATAATTCTAAAGGAGTCTTTCGATGAAACTGGTAAAAAAGTCTCTTAAAAATCTATCACTTCCTTTTGAGTAAATCCCTTAGCAATTAGGCGTGCTTTATACCTTTTGCCGTTACTTTTCGAATCACGTTGGATTTTTAAAATTTACTTACAACTAATTGATTTCGATCCATGTGGTAACTTGACAAGATCCCAAACGCCATTATCTTTCATAAACTTGAACTCATCTTTCATGGTTTTGATCCATTTAAAAAAAAGTTGACATAATTTTGTTTGACTAACGGTTATAGAATAATTTTTCAGTCCCATGTCAAAATCATGTTCATAAAGATAAACAACATAATCATATGAAATTACATTCTCCTTTCTCTACTATATTTTCTTTTACGCACTTCAACTTGAGGTTGTTGAATATGAGGTAATAACGTTGTGTTTTCTCCATAATCCCTATTTACAGATTGAAACACAATTTAAAAAGTAACATGTTCATTTTCACTAGAATCAATATTATCAAATTTCTCTTCAAACACAATTTATTTGTTTTGGTTACTCCCACTTTAATCAATATCCTTAATGAATTTGACATTCCATGTTTTGAAAAAGGATCTATTCGAGGAGTTGTAAAACTTAAAACTTCTCGATCTTTCTGGGTAACCAATAATGTAGCAACTAACAGTTCTTGAACTCAGCTTCTTTTTATTAGGCTTGCAAGGCCTTGTGTAACGCCCCGAGTCTGCACCCCAGACACCACACAGTGTTTATGACCCCAAAGGACCACAAGCTAACCATGACTGGTACCTGCTGTGAGCACTGAATAATAATACTGTAATAATGTGGAACATACGCTAAAATGCCATAAGGTTCATAATCTGAATACTGATAATAATAACATCTGATAATAATAGCTATAAATTGAATACTGTTTAAACTAGTCTAGTCTGAAAAGCCTCTAACTGAACTGTCTAGATGTGGAGTTGATAGGACAAGCCCCTAACTAACTCCGACTATTGAAATATTGAAGCTACTAAAAATACAAAAATAAAACCATATCCTCGATAGATGAGGACTCACTACTGAATCTGCTACTGCTAACTAAATCTGTCTAAGCGCGGTCAAGAACCTAAACTTTTGAACTTATGATATGAGATATCATAGAAGAAAGAAAAAGGTATGCATCGGTACGTGGAATGTACTGGTATGCTAGATTAGGTAAGGCTGAATGCAAGGGTTCATATACATGAACAAGAATACATGGAAAACTGAAACTGATGTAAGTATTGAGAATGCAATACTGTGCATTTATGTATGTAGATACTGTATCTGAGATTTTACTAAAGCTAATTTTTGAGTTCTGATAACTGAGTAACTGATATTTGAGATTACTAATAACTGAGTTACTAAGACTGATTGACTGTGTCTGACAGTCCTGATTCTGTAGAACTGAACTGAGTTCTATACTGAGACTGAAATTAAGACCGTGGGAGGTAATCATCTAACCGACATGCCCCAAATAAGATAACTGGGGTCCAACCTGTAATCCCAGTTAGAAGGGTGTCAGTACCATGCCACGATTAAGGACAAGTTGAAGATTTACCCTCATCTGGCAGGTACTCTAATGAGAACGATGGTACCCTCAACTAGAAGGTTAAAACACCTCATCAACCCTCAACTAGTAGGTTGATGTCTCAACCAACATTGGCTACGTAGTTCTGGAACACAACAACTGCTTCTAAGGATCACACCCTCTACTAGAAGGTGAGCCCCTATCCTTGGGTTCACTCGGTGCTAATCCTACTCCCAATTGAATAGACACTGAACTGATTACTGGACTGTACTGAGTATGACTGAACTATTACTGATCGTATTGACTGGCTGAACTGGACTAAGTTTGCCGAGTTCTGTAACTGAGTGAGTAATACTGATCGTAATGTTACTGAGACTATTCTATAACTACTGTAGCTCTAGGTAAACAACAAAATTTTTGGGTATTGAATACCCCCAGGACTCGATAGCGTAAAAAGTAAAGCATAGCATGATCTTGAAAAGCATAACAATGTCCACTTAATCATAATTCATTCATAGAGACATTTTATCGAACACTTGTAGAGCATAACCTTGTACATATACTAGAATGTCATGATTTCACCATTGAATTCACATAGACATTTCATCAAACATATAAGGAGAACAACTTAATGCATATAATCATGGACAACATATAAACATCGTAATTATAACACCCAAACCTGCTAATTCAAGGATCATAACATGGAAATTACATAATTCAATATACATGCTATTTAAATTTCATAGAATGTACAATTAATCATGGATTGAAACTCAACTAATGTCATGAACGTCAATACAATCCAATTTCAAGCATGTGAATCATGAATCAATAAGCTTATAGTTTAAAAAAGGGATTCTTGGTCTCTATGGGTGAAAGTAACTCATTGATGAACACCTAACATACCTGAAAATATTAATTCTTGAAGGTTCTTGGAGGAATTCTTGAGTTTGTTCTTGATTTCTTGAAAACTAGAGTTTTGCCCTTTTTGAGAGAGAATGAATTAGTCTTGAAAGAAATTGAGTAAATGATGATATAATAGGTTAATTAGGGCCTTAATTTCGTGTTTAGACTGATTAGGGTCGTGGAAAAATACCAAATTATCCCTAGAATAATTAAAAAATTTTCCACTAGATGCCCGATTTTGGGCTTCACCGCGACGCGATGGCATCGCGGTGAGCCATTGGAATATAGCTGGCATTGTTTAAAAAGGGATGAACGTGAAATGACCTTGTGGCGCGACGCGGTGGTATCACATTGCCATACTAAAAATTGATAATTGGAAAAATAGTTGGTGGCACGGCGCGGTGGAATCGCAGAGCTTCACTGGAAATTGACTATTGGGACCTGGGAGCTCACCGCGATGCGGGGCAATCACATTACTTTACTGAAAATTGCCAAAGGTCATTTGGACCTTCACCGCGATGCGGTGATGTGCTATTTGGCACACTGCTATACAAAAATGGCTATAATTCTTCACCTGTGTATCGAATTTAGGCGAATTTTATATCGTTGGTAAGCTGGTTGAATTTCCTATGCAATGATAAGCTCTAAACTGAAAAATTATGAGTATTTTAAAAATTATATATTAGAATACTCATATACTGAGAGTTAAACTGAGCTAGGAAATTATAGGGTATTACATCTTGCTTCGCTAGATATCCACAGACAAGCAAGTGACTAATATTAGGCTTCTTACCAGTCCACAACACTATCTCTTTGCTAGCAACTCTATTTAATATATAAACTACAGTCTTTAATCCTTTTCCCTAAAGTGATTCAGGTATAGAAGAATGACTAATCATACTCTTACCATATCCTTAAGAGTTCAATTTCGTCACTTAGCTATACCATTTTAATTTAAAGCTTCTAACATAGTGTATTAAGGTACAATCCTATACTTTGTCAAATATTTTGTAAAAGATCCTGGATGTTGTTCATCTGATCCATCGTATCTACCGTAATATTCTTCTCCATGATCAATTTGACAACCTTAATTTTCTTGCCTAATTGAGTTTCAACTTCAACCTTGAAAATTTTAAAAACATTCAAAGATTATGACTTCTCGTGAATTAAATGGAGATATCCGTAACTGGAGTAATTTATAAAGTGAATAAAAAATTATTGATCATTTCATGAAGTCTTAGAAAACGGACCACAATATGTATCAACGCTAAAAATTCTTTACTCCTATAAGGACCATTTTTTTCGTATATTCATTTGTTTTCCCTTAATACATTGTATACAAATTTTAAAATTTTATAAATCAAGGGAATTAAGAATTTCTTAGGACTCAAGCCTTTGTATTCTTTATTTAGAAAAATGATCCAGTCGTTTATGGCATAACATTGATGAATTCTCATTTGTTAATAAACGCTTAGTATCGAAGTTACTTGAATGCAGGTTTTCATTGCTACATGAGGCTTGTCTGTTTAATTTGCATAACTTATCAGTCAGGGTACCAGTTCCAACAATATTAGAATTTAGAGAATTCTAGTAATTTCATTCTCAGTAGAACAATTCTATTTAGATATGTTCAAACAGGAAATAAAAATTATGTTTTGTCTAAATGACAGTACAATAAATGTTTCCTCTAGTTCCAAATAGAAATTGATATCTAATAAAAATTTTAAAACACCAATAGCCTTCATAACTTCTTTATTGTCGTTGCCTGTATAGATGTACCTCTCAGCATCAATCGTTACTTGACTCCTTATTCAGTCCTCATAGTGAGACTTACGTGAGTAGTTACGCCTGCATCTATCCACCAAGTGTCACTACGTACCATAGCCAAACTAACTTCTGAACAAACAAAGTTGAGAAGTTTACCTTTCTTTCACGCAAGGCAACGTACTTGATATACTCTTTCTTTGTGTGATCAAGTTTCTCACAAGAGAAAGATAATGATATTCCCTTGTCTGTTGTTCCTTTAGTCTTACTCTTTTTTGCTTATGTGCAATAGTTTTAATTCTTGAAGTAGATTCCGAATGAGCACACTTCATCGGCTCTTTTTTAATTCTATCCTCTTCTTATATGTAGATCTATAAGCTCGTTCAAAGTTTGGTCCTTAAAGTTTAAGCCATTAGACACGAGAATATTATTCATATTGATAGATATAGAAGACACTATAAGATAAAATATATAATGCTCACAACTACTCATTCAGATAGATCATGTATATATGGAGATAATTAAATTAAATAAATCTAAAGAAAAAATAATAAATAAATCAAAAAATATATTTATCACACACACATATATATAAGTTGACCCATCTCAAGATACCTAACACAACATTATCATTTAGTCTTTGGACAGAAATAATAAGTTGTACTCTTATACATAATTTATGAACATTAATTACTTAAACAACTTAATAATATGTCTTTCTTTAGACCAAACATTATCAGCATGTATTACAAATGTATTACATGCTCATAACTATCCGTAATCTGGCCAAAATAATTTTCTTTGAGATAATTATTGTGCATAGATAAAATATACTTACATGTGCAAAGTAAAAAAAATCTACACTACAGAAGTTACTTTAGCAACATATTGGTTCAATCTACTTACTTTTAAACAAGAAGCATAAATAAAATAATTACACTCTAAAGAATAAATCCACTCCAATTCATGACAAAAACATCAGAGAGTATAATTGTATATTTGATATAAAATGAAATCTTTGATGAAAATCAAAGCAAAACTTAATTCTAATACTCTTTCCAAAAAAAAAATGTTCATTTATGTTTAATCTTTTCGATTAATTATAGCAATAAATTTTAAAGAAGACAAGATTTTTTAAACCTTGAAGATGGCTCTTTCTGGTGTTCTTTATCTGAGATGAAGAGAAAAATAAAAGAAGTATTTTCTTATGTTTTTTGGAACCATACCTATTTAAAGGCTTTTAAGTGCCTTCTAGAAAAGATATCTTTTCAGGAAAGGTACGTTTTCTATAAGTTTCTAGCAAATATTAAAAAAGGTTCATGAGTTTTCTATAATTCCAATTACATTCATACTAGTAAATATTTACTTTTAAGCCCAAAAACTTTAATAATTTATTAGATCATAAATTGAACTTCTTTAGAGATAACATATCTATGTATAATCTATTAATATGTGAATCCACAAAATAAAAATTATTAACATCCCTCTTTACCATGATAGATCTATTTAAGTTGGTCGTAATTTGGAAAATGATTTAACACTTAACTATCATTAAATTTGAAATGAAAATTGACCTAGAATTTCCCTATGTAATGGTAAACCATCAAGAAAGCAAATGAATCTTGAAAATACAGTAGTCATTGCTTATGGCAAAATTCTGGTAAGGAAAAAAAAATCTATTCACTTGCAGATGAACTACAAAACTTCTATCCTTTTCATTGCACATAATAGAAGTTTTACGGAGGCAAATTTAAATTTAAATTTTATAAGTCCAATTTTAGTATCTAGTGTTAACTAATTATAATTTTAAGTAATAGGTCCATGCCTACTTATTTATTGTAATTTTAAATATTTACATATAATTTATACTTCGTATCAATAGTAATATTGAATTCGTATGAAGCCGATCGATACATCCCTCCCTGAAGCACCTGTCTTTAACATCAAAAAAGCCTCATTGTGGGCTCTTTAGAATCATCCGTTGCTTACAATTTACTTCGCTCTTCACATGCTCATTTATGTACCATGATATTTCTCCTAAATATAGAATCATTTTTGGAAAACCTATTTTATATATATATATATATATATATATATATATGCCAAAAATCTTTTTAAATGTTAGGCTTTTGTAACTGTAGTATTTGAATCAATAAATACTAGTAATTTAGAAGACTTAAAAGTTTCTTACGAAAGTAGATTTGCAATAATCATAACTCGTTCCACCGATCATCGGAAATTCTCACTAAGCGGATGAACTCCCTTTATTCATAGCTTAAATAGCGTTTAGAGATACATAGTGTTTCACTAACTCTAGACATCATCTAATATGAAAAGCCCTATTTTCCTACCTTCATGATGGTGTACAATAGGATTATAGATAAGGAGAAGGACGAGCTAATGAGCTAACGGACTAATTAAGACCCCTTATTAAATAGAAATTTCCAACATCAACTATCATACTTAAATTATGCTTTTCTTTCATTATCTATTTGGGCAATAACTTTAAGAATTAAAAATTCCGACATGATAATTGTTGGTGCGTATGGTTCACACTTCCAATATACTTGCAAAAAGCGTCAATTAAGTGATATTACATTTGCCATTTCAACTTATTGTTTTCAGATGCCATATTAATTGATTATAATTGGAAATAGCTATTGACAAAAATGTAAGATAAAATTGAGTACATTACACCCTTCTGATAGGATATTTCTCTGGACCCTGTGCAAAGTAGGAGCTTTTGTGCAATAGTCTGTCCTTTTTAAGTAACCTGTTAATTAGCATATCCATTGTTATCTAAGGGATTGTTTGGTCTACTGATGAATTATATAAGAATTATAATGCAAGAATAGTAATTAATACTATCATATATGAAATAATTAGGATTATATTATGCAGGAATTATCAATTTTAAAGGCGTTTTTATTTTAGATACTCTTATTATTCATGTATTAATAATACATATTCTTGTTCAAATTATATCTCATATCTCACATGAAAAATGCAAAGATTATTTCTTTTATAGGGTCAACCAAAAACATAGCATTAAAAATGATAATACATGGTGGTACTCGATCTCATTAGGCGTACGTAACTTTGGACTCTCGGGTTCAAATAAACTCAGTATTTCCGGTGAAGAGTATAAATTTATGTACCAAAATTTACTAAAAGTGTATCAGATACTTAGTACTTAGTAGACTGTAGATACGAACTCATATTAAAGTATAGAGAAGATTAAAAATTAAACTCGTAGATATAAAATCCTGGATTCGCCTATTATATATATATTACTCTATATAATAAGCATGAATGGGGACTAAAATGAGGAGCTTAGGGTCGTCTTTTAAAAATGACAACTAAGCTCCTCAAAGTTTTATTTAATATTATTTTAAGAATTTTTTTTAGAATTACTTATATTTATTTAAAGGCAAATTCTTTTTTTATGGCAAATTCTTTTTTTATCTCTTGGCAAATTCTTTTTTTATCTCTTGGCAAATTCTTTTTTTATCTCTTAAGATGATTACACTAGACTCTCTCTCTCACTAGACTCTCTATCTCGGTCCACGGCCTTCAGCGCCGTCGCCGACCCGAACCGACCACCGGTCCCCGGCGTCGACCTCCGTCGCCGGTCTCCGGCTTCGTCGCCGGTCTCCGTCGCCGTCGCCGGTCTCCGTCGCCATCGCCGGTCTCTGGCTCCGTCGCCGTCGTCGACCTACGGCGCCGACCCTACCGCCGTACCCTCTCTCTCCCGCGCCTCGGCCCTCCGGCCCCGTCGCCGTCGCCGACCTACGGCGCCGACCCGACCGCCGGTCACCGACGCTGACCGCCGGACCTGACCGCCGGTCACCGACCGCCGTCGCCGAGATCCGGTTCCCCCCTGCTGTACCCCCCCCCCCTTCTCTGTCCAGACCCCCCCCTCCGCCGGCGCCGTACAACAGGGCAGCAGCTGTAGCTCGGTCTTCAGCCGGCAGCCGCGGATCCATCTCAGTAGCGATCCCCCGGCAGCAGGTCGACGCGGGGCTTGGTTGCCGGCTTGGTCTACAAGTGAAATCTGGTGACTTCTAACCTTTGCTTATTTCATTCTTCATTCTGCATTCTTTCATTCTTCGTATTATACTAGTAATTGAGTATAGTTTGGTTGCTGGAATATTTCCTTGAATTGGTGTGAGCCTTGTATTAATTGCTGCTGCTTTACTATTACCATCGTTTATGTCTTTATATCTTTATATTATCTTTATATTCTCTTATACTTTCGCCTAGTTGTGGCTGTGGGCAGTAATGGGTGGATAGGGTCATGTCCGAGGGGGTTGGGGCGGGGGGCAGTGGTGGGGGAGGGGGATGAGGAAAGGGCGGGAGTGGGAGGGAGGCCAAGGTTTGGCCGCGGGGGAAGTAGTGGAGGGCGTGCGGGTAGTGAAGGTAGGCTGAGGGTTGGGTCTTGGAATATAGGGACCCTGCAGGGCAAGTCGATAGAGCTTGTGAAGACCCTTAGGAAGAGAAGGATCAATATTGCGTGTGTTCAGGAGACCAAGTGGGTAGGGTCTAAGGCTAGGGATGTGGATGGTTACAAGCTGTGGTACTCTGGGAGCGAGAGGCGTCGGAATGGAGTTGGCATCTTAGTGGATGAAGAGCTTAGAGGTCAGGTAGTAGAGGTGAAGAGGATCAATGATAGGTTGATGACTATTAAGTTGGTCATTCGGGGGTTTACCCTGAACATGTGTAGTGCCTATGCACCGCAAGTGGGATCGGAGGGGGAGGAGAAGATGCGGTTTTGGGAGGCCTTGGAGGAGGTGGTGAGAGGCGTGCCAAGCTCGGAGAAGATTGTTGTAGCAGGAGATTTCAACGGGCACATCGGGGCGCTACCGGGAGGCTTTGGTGATGTGCATGGTGGTTTTGGTTTTGGGGAGAGAAATGAGGAGGGGGCTACCCTACTGGAGTTTGCGAGGTCCTTTGGGCTGGTGGTGGTGAACTCGGGCTTCCCGAAGAAGGACGAGCACCTGATCACCTTTCGGAGCGCGGTAGCCAGGACCCAGATTGACTTTGTGTTGCTTAGGAAAAGGGATAGGGCGTGGTGTAAGGATTGTAAGGTCATCCCGAGTGAGAACCTTTCGACCCAACATAGGCTCTTAGTTATGGATTTGGGTATAAAGAAGAATAGAAAGAGGAAAAGTAGGGAGTGTAGACCTAGAATTAAGTGGGGCGGCTTGACGCCAGTGAAGGCGTGGGAGATAGGGGAGAAGTTGGCAGGAATGGGGGTGTGGGAGTGTAGGGGAGACGTGGATAGTATGTGGGATAGGGCGGCTAGGTGCATCAGGGAGAATGCGAGTGAGGTGTTGGGGGTTTCTAGGGGCCGGGCCGGGCACCATCAGGGGGATTGGTGGTGGAATGAAGAGGTGGAGAAGAAAGTGGGGACCAAGAAAGGGGCGTATGCCAAGTTGGTGGAGAGTAAGGACGAAGACGAGAAACGGGTAAACAGGAAAGAGTACAAGCTAACGAGGAAGGAGGCTAAGTCAGCAGTCACGGCAGCTAAGACGACCGCCTTTGAGAGCCTGTATGCAGGGTTACAGGGGAAGGGAGGGGAGAAAAAGTTGTTTAGACTCGCTAAGGCTAGGGAGAGAAAGGGTCGTGACCTCGATCAGGTGAGGTGCATTAAGGGGGAGGACGGTAGAGTGTTGGTGAAAGACGGCCACATTAAGAATAGATGGCAGTCGTACTTTCATAGGCTCTTGAATGACGAAGGGGATATAGCTATTGTGTTAGGGGAACTGGAGCACTCAGAGGAGTGTCGGGATTTTAGCTATTGTAGACGTTTTAAGGTAGAAGAGGTTAGACAGGCTGTTCGCAGAATGCGAAGGGGTAGGGCGACGGGGCCGGATGAGATACCAGCCGAGTTTTGGAAGTTCGTTGGAGAGGCTGGTCTGAGGTGGTTGACGGGATTGTTTAATGAAATCTTCAAGACGGCAAAGATGCCCGAGGCTTGGAGGTGGAGCACCATGATACCTCTCTATAAGAATAAGGGGGACATCCAGAGTTGCAACAACTATAGGGGTATTAAGTTATTGAGTCACTCTATGAAAATCTGGGAGAGAGTGGTCGAGGTGAGGCTGAGACGGATAGTGTCTATTTCAGAAAACCAGTTTGGATTTATGCCTGGCCGCTCGACGACGGAGGCAATTCACCTGGTACGGAGGTTGGTGGAACAGTATAGGGAGAGGAAGAAGGACCTGCACATGGTGTTTATCGACCTGGAGAAGGCCTACGACAAAGTCCCTAGGGAGGTGCTTTGGAGATGCTTGGAGGTGAGGGGAGTACCGCTGGCATATATCAGAGCAATCAAGGATATGTATGATGGAGCGAAAACTAAGGTGAGGACGGCGGGAGGAGACTCAGAACATTTCACGGTTCGGACAGGGTTGCATCAGGGATCTACTCTTAGTCCCTTTTTGTTTGCAGTGGTAATGGATGTGTTGATGCGGCGTATTCAAGGGGAGGTGCCGTGGTGTATGCTTTTTGCAGACGATGTAGTTCTGATAGCTGAGACCCGAGAGGGTGTGAGCGACAAATTAGAGGTGTGGAGGCAAACCCTTGAGTATAAAGGGTTCAGGGTGAGCAGAAGCAAGACAGAGTATGTGGAATGCAAGTTTAATGACACGAGGAGGGAGAACGAGGTAGTAGTGAAGCTGGAATCACAGGAGGTAGGTAAGAGGGAGAGTTTCAAGTATCTCGGGTCCGTGATCCAGAGTAACGGTGAGATTGATGAGGATGTCTCGCACCGTATTGGGGCGGGATGGATGAAGTGGAAGCTCGCGTCGGGGGTGCTGTGTGATAAGAAGGTGCCGCCTAAGCTTAAAGGCAAATTCTACAGGGCGGTAGTCCGTCCGGCCATGTTGTATGGAGCGGAGTGTTGGCCAGTGAAGAACTCCCACATCCAAAAGATGAGGGTGGCAGAAATGCGGATGTTGCTCTGGATGTGTGGGCTGACTAGAGGGGATAGAGTTCGAAATGAGAACATCCGAGAGAAGGTTGGTGTGACACCAGTGGAGTGCAAGATGCGGGAAGCCCGATTGAGATGGTTCGGACACGTGAAGAGGAGGGGCATGGATGCCCCGGTCTGTAGGTGTGAGAGGCTAGCGTTGGATGGGTTTAAGCGGGGTAGGGGTAGGCCGAAGAAGTACTGGGGTGAGGTGATTAGGCGAGACATGGAGCAGTTACAGCTCACCGAGGACATGACCCTAGATAGGAAGGTCTGGAGGACGCGAATCAGGGCAGAGGACTAGGGCCAGCCTGAGTCGCTAGTGTAGGGAACTACTTGGTGGGGGTTTATGCATGTTAGGAGCCCGTGTCCCATGTTTTATTATGGATCTGTGTGTTTTCCTTTGTTTTAGATTACTTATGGGTGCCGTATTTATTTTATGTAATCTTGTAACCTTGTGTTGTGCTTTACTATGTGTTTGTGTGGTACCGCGTGTCTTGAGCCGGGGGTCTATCGGAAACAGCCTTTCTACTTCTTCAGAGGTAGAGGTATGGACTGCGTACATCCTACCCCCCCCAGACCCCACCAGGTGGGAATACACTGGGTTTGTTGTTGTTGTTGTACTTATATTTATTTAAAATTTATGTCAAAAAATACAATACATTATAATAATTAATGTTAAAATATTTAAAATTCATGATAAAAAATTAATTGCTTTTCAATTTTTTTACAGTGTTGCTTAAATTGGGATAACTATTTTAAAATGACATAAAAAATACTATAAATAATAATAATGAACAACTTAAAAACTAAAATAAGGAGCTTACGGTCGTTTTTTAAAAAAGACAACTAAGCTCCTCAAAGTTTCATTAATTATTTTTTGAGGACTAAAATAGGAGCTTAGGGGCGTTTTTTAAAAATGACAACTAAGCTCCTCAAAGTTTCATTTATTATTATGTTGAGCAGCTTGGGGTCTTCCTGGCTGCTCCACCTGCCTGCTTCAGCTGCTTCAAACATAATTTTACTATATCACCCTTAATTAATTATTATAAATTATTTTATTTAAGTAATATAATATTAATATTATTTAACAAAAAAGATGTTTTCAAAATGACTACTAAGTTCCTCAAAGTTCCACTTATTATTATTTGAAAAAAAAAATTTAGCTGCTTCAATCGTAATTTTAATGTATCACCTATAATTAATTATTATAAGTTATTTACGTATTAAAAATTAATAATACTTAATAAAAGAAATATTTTTGACATGCCTCCTTCGGTTGGTTCGACATAATTTTACTATATCACCACTAATTATTTATTATGAGTCATCTAAGTGTTAAAAATTAATATTAAAAAATTATTATAAAGTCATTTGAGTTTTAAGAAATTAATAATATTAATATTAAATTAACTTGACGTCTTATATGAGATCCACTTAATTTTTTTCAAAAGTATTTTTTATATTAATTTTGTTATATCACTTCTAAATAGTTATTATAATCCATTCAATACATGTCTACTTCGTTGCTTCAATCACGATTTTATTATATCACCCCTTATTAATTATTATGTTCATCTAAGCATTGTGCCACTTAAATTGGATAGTTATATATAAGAGGAAGTTTTATGTCGAAGCAGGCAGCAGGTCGGCATGCCTGTTTCAGCTGCTACAACCGTATTTTTACTGTGTCACCCTTAATTAATTATTATAAGTTATTTACATATTAGAAAATTAATAATATTTAATATAAATAAGTAAAATAAACATTTCTAACATGGTTGCTTTAGCTGCTTTAACCGTAATTTTATCATATCTCCCCTAATAATTAGTATAAGTCATCTAAGTGTTAAAAAATAATAATATTTAATAAAAAAATAGATATAAAATTATAAATTAACTCTTGATGTTTTAGATTAGCTTGACGTCTTATATGAGGCTCACTTAGGTTATTTTCACAAGTAATTTTTTTTAGTTATTATGTTATATCACGTTTAATACATGTAAGCTTCGCAGCTTCAATCGTGATTTTAATATATCATCGCCAATTACTTATTATGATTATTTAAGCATTAAAAAATTATATTATTAGTATCGTATATAAGAAGTCACAATAAGTAACTGAAGCAAACTGCTCATGTTCGACATGCATGCCTCAACTGTTTCAATCGTGATCTTACAATATTACCCCTAAGTAATTATTATAAGTCATTTACGCATTAAAAATTAATAATATTTTAAAAAAACTAAATTATATATTTATAACATGACTGTTTCAATTACTTCAATCGTAATTTTACTAAATTACCCATATTTAATTATTATAAGTCATTTAAGTATTAAAAAATTAATAATATCTAATAAAAAAAAAGGTAAAGTAGATGTAAAATGATAAATTAATTTTTGATGTTTTAAATTAACATGACGTCTTATATGGAACCACTTAAAAACAAATTCACAAGTATTTTTTATAATAATTTTACTATGTCACTTCTAATTAGTAGAATAGAAAAAAATATTCTAAATCACAATAATTAAGAACTTAAATTATTTTAAAAATATAATTGACTATCAATGTTACAAAAGTTTGAACAACTTAAAATACCGTTATGCAAATTTCATCAATCTGAATATAATATTATATGTCTAACTTAGAATTTACCAACCAAACAAATAAAATTTTTAATTTAAATAATAGAATTATACATAACATAAAAATTTTAAGAATCAACATTGGGCCATGCGTAGCACGGCGTAAGCCGGCTAGTATATATATATGAAAAATGATTATCAGTTGGCATGCATCTTTTCCAATTTCCATTAATTTTTTTTTGGAATGAAAGCAAATATGGTGACTTTCTTATCGAAGCAATTTTAATTCAATTTCATCATTGTTGTTATTTAAAAATATTATTGAGTTAGATCTGATTGATGTAGATGGGCTACAAGCCCATTAATTTTTTAGAAAAAGCACACTCTATAGCATTTTTTAAAATAAATAATCCAAAATTGATATCTTTTTAAAAAGTGGTAGTCGGGTATATTATTTCTACTTTATAGTCATTTCTTAATTTGAATCATTTTGGCCCACGTAGTCAGATACAGTCTATATACAATACTAATACAGTTTTCAACTTGGGTCATTTGATCCTTTTAACAATATCTCAGTTTATTTTTTGTTATAAATTTTTTAACTGAAAAAATATTTACTTTTTTTTATTGTTAAGAAATAATAATTAAATATAATTATATAAAAACGATATAATTGTTCTATAGAATATGTATCTATATAAGATATATATATCAAATATGTATATGTATAAAATATATAAAAAAAAAAAATACATAGAAAGTGTATAAAATGTGTAAAAAACTACAATTATTGTATAAATTGAGTATCAAAATAGTATAATTTTTGTATGGAATATTTATATGTATAAGATATGTATAGAAACTGTATAGAAAAGTGTGTAGAAATCGTGTAGAAAAAGCCAGCAAATTAAAATGGCTAGAAAGTGGAATTTAAATTTCATGATCAGTTTCGTGGAAATAGTTTAATTTGAAGTGTCATTTCTATCCTTTCCCCTTAATATTTTCTCTGCCTAAAATCCCAAAGCTAACTTATATAAACACTATTTCTCTCTCTCTCTTTTACATAAGGATTATAGCACGAAATTACATGATGATCCCTAAAGTTGCTGGCTTTGAATTTTTGACCAACATAGAAAAAGTCTTTAAAGACTAGTCTTCCTTTTTATATATATAGTACAAGTATATTTTTGCCTCTCTACACCTCAAATATTTTTAACCTTTTCATTCTCATATGTCTCTAAACTTCTATTTTAATTTTTTTAAAAAAAATTTACCTTTAACTTTTATTTTTTTCTTATTTTAATTGATTTATCTCAACTTTTATTTTTCTTTTACTTTTTTTCTTCATTTTTTTTTATCAAACATTATTTATTTCTTCATTTCTCTCTTTTGTTTAATTCATGGTCTCAGTCTTTATTTTTTATTTATTTTTTATTTTTTATCATTTCTCATTTCTCATTTTTTCTTTTCATTTTTCTCAAACTTTATTTGTATTGTTTTCTTCTCATTTTTGTTTTGCTCAATCTTTTTTTTTTTTTACTTTTTTGTTATTTATTCTACTTTTTTTTCTTATTTTTATTTTTTTCTTGCCTTTTTTTGTCAATCTCTTTTTTTATTTCTCTATTTTGTTTGTTTTCTTTTTTGTTTTTTCTCAACTTTTATTATATTGTGCGAATAAATAAAAAATTGGATAATCGGCAAAGAGATTACATCAAAACAAATTTTAGGACATGACTTGTTGTTAAGAAGTCCTTTGGGATAGGTCTTTATAATGACCCTTCAGGTCCTTTTTCATTTTTATGCTTATATTCACCATTTGAGCCTCTCCACAGCTATCCCAAGTCATTTATGACTTGTTGGGACCGACAGTTCGGTTACTGGGCAATTCGTTTGGTTTTTAGAGTTAATTTCCTATTTTAAAATCTTCGTTGGTTTCAAATGGTCACCGGGCGAAAACTTTAGTGAAACGACTTGAATGCAAATTCAGACTGCACTAGCAGACAAATTATTAATTTTAGTCTAGGTAGAACTTTGGTTCGGCTCCCAATGCACCCGAGCTCATCTCGACCTATTGGTTGAAAAATTAAAAATTAGAAAGAATGGGCGTGGGATCCATATTTGGTCGAAACAACCTTGGATTGAAAATCTAACTTTGCCATCGTGTCCAAAACCTCAATTTTAGGCTAGGAAGACCCTTGGTTCAGGTCCTAAGGCTCCTGTACTTATTTTCAGCTATTGAGCGGATTTTATGAAAAGTGATAAAACTATAGGTGTGGGCCCCACTTTTTACCTAAATGATCTCCAATGAAAGTTTTGATAATTCAAATGGATTTAAAATGTGGTTTAAACTCAAAGTTTACTATTGAATCATGTTCTTTGGATTTCGGATGAGTTATGAGGGTCAAAAATTTATTTTTGAGTTTGTTGTCATCTAGTGCAACCGCGATCGCGGCCAAGAGTGTAGCGATCACGGGTAGTGCGAGTGCAGCCCATATGTCCTCAATAGCGCTATCTCTGTAACTGTAGGGGCTATATAAAGGCCCCAAAATGCATTTGGGGGATTTCTCCTTCACCATTTAGACCTACAAACCCCAAAATGAGTGTAATAACTCATAATTAGTCATGGGGGGTGACTTGAGAGCTTAATTATCATCTTATATCGCTATTATCTTCAAGATTAAGGTAAGAATTTCTTGAATTCGTGCTTGAATTTCTTAGTTTGAACCCAAAACCCCAATTTATCTTAGGGCTTGATTTTATCCAAAGTATGCTTAGTTTTTACCCATTATTTGAGGGTTATGAGTCCTTATTCATGTGTGAACATTGGGTTGTTCTCGGAAACTTATTTCCGTATGTGGGACCCACTTAGGGTTTTGGTATCATTTTTGGACCCGAAGCACACTAATGCAATATGGGTATCATTAGACCCGTATTGATGAGTAGATTATGATTTTTATAATGTGATGAAATTTTGAGGATTGTAAAGTGAAGACGAGAACATGATGCATGAAGTGAGGTTTTGCGGTTTTTCCTTGAGGTAGGCTTCGGTCTACTTTTCTTCATAGATGATGTGTGATACATATTGCGTGTGAATAGGGATGTTAGGCTTGATTATGAGTAGGATAACTTGGCCTTGATATATTGATGTTTGGGGATTAGATGAGGGTTTTGAACCTGTAAGATAGCATATTTATAACCCTTTTGTATCCTATTGCCTTCCCTCTTTAGTTTAGACCAGTTATAGCATGGGTATGATATAATGCTATGTTTGGAATATGGTTTTATCTATTAAAGCATGATTTGTATATTTAGCCTTATTTGGCTAGTGTAGTAGTAGTCTTGAAATCATAAGTTGGGTAGAGTTGACTTGAGTACCCTTGTTTTAGGTTGAAGTTGAAATCTTAGGCTTAAATATCTTAATTGACATCTAGAAAATGAACTAGGTACCTTAGCCTAGTTTTGGGCATAGAATGCCTAATTATGGAAAGTGTGGATTAGAAGTGGGATCGTTCGGCCCACTTAGGCCTAAGTTTGTGCTAAGTCTTGTGGTCTTAGTGTAGATGTTTGACATAGATGAGGATAGTAGACCTTAGAATAAGGTTACTTCATAACTTGGTAACTATTATTGATGTTCCCGGAGTGTGGTTTTTGAGTTATGGTTATGATACTCCCTGTGGAAGTGATATTAGGCATTTAGAGATAATATTCCTCCTAGATACATTATGTGGCCTATAGAGATGCTATTTTCTCTTAGACTTGATGATTGGCCTATACAGTTGCTATTTTCTTTAGCCATGATTGTTGAATCTATAGAGACATTGTTCTTTTTAGATATGTAAATTGGTCTAGAGAAGTGATATTCCTCGTAGTCATGATGTATGACCTATTGATATAAGATATCTTATAGATAATTACATGTTTATCTATATTATGCCTCCAAGATGTGAGATGCCTCTTGTGTGAGAGATGATTACATGCTTATTGATATTATGCCTCCTATATATGAGATGCCTCCTATATATGAGATGATTAGAGATATGCTACGACTTATAAATATAATTATTGATATGAGTCTCAAATATATGCATGGGCATGATTATGATGTTGTGATTATTTCAAATAAATTAATGGGCCAAGGGCCGTGTTATGATACTTATTGAATAGTCGAGAACTGTTTATCATTATAAATGATGTGATTACAGTTTATGAATAAGAATATGTATATGTTTGTATGCACATCTCTCCGGTATGAAATGGGGAAAGATGTTGTATGATGCTTATTATTCCACTAAGTGAATACTGGTGATGGCATGCATAGATTTGGTACGTTCATCATTATTTACCATTATAAATAATGGTATTATAGCTTAAATATGATCTTATAACTTCTCTTCTTGTTAGATGGTTAAGCTATGTGGTAATTAGTTGTCTATTAGGGGACTATAGCACTTGATGACTAGGAATCGAATGTATTAGTCAATGAATCTTGCTTAGTTGAAACATGGTAGATAACAATAGTTATTTAATGAATGGTGTCAGTTAATAAAAGACTATTAGGTGATAAGTAGTAAGGTGTTGTCTAGTAATAATTAACGATATAGGATAATTAGTTGATAATAATGAATAGTGGATAAATGGCGGTTTTTATCTAGTAATGAACCTTGACTAGATGATAGATGTTGGCTAATTAATAAATAGTGTTTAGTTGTTATCCTGAGAGTAAGGATTATGTAAAGGATAATATTTAGGCTACTAACTAGAGGTTATGTGATGACTATTGAACTAGTGATTCTATTATAATAAGTGTTAGTTAACAAATAACGAGTAGTTGGGAAGTATTGACTAGATAGATATGCTATGGTGATACTTCTATGTTTATGAGTAATATAGTGTATCTAATTCAGTTGTGTTAATTGTGATTCAATTGGTACTCGGCAAGGCCGGAGGATACTATTGTGATGCTATTGATAACTAGCAAGGCCGGAGGATACTATTGTGATAATATTGATACCCGATATGGCCGTATGATATTATTGTGATAATATTGACACCTGGCAAGGCTGGAGGATACCATTGTGAGGCTATTGATACCTGGCAAGGCCGGAGTATAGTAGTCATAATATTGATATCCGACAAGGCCAAAGGATACTATTGTGATGATATGGATACCCGACAAGGTCGAAGGATGCTATTTTGATGATATTGATACCTGGCAATGCTGAAGGATACTATTGTGATGACATTAATACCAGGCAAGGCCGAAGACACTATTATGATGATATCGATACCCGGCATGGCTGGAGGATACTATTGTGATGATATTGATACCTGGCAAGGTCGGAGGATACTATTGTGATGATATTGATACTCGACAAGGTCAGAGGACACTATTATGATAAAATTGATACCCGACATGACTGAAGGATAGTTTTGTGATGATGTTGATATCCGACAAGTTTGGAGGATATATTGATGATATGTTGATACTCGATAAGGCCATAGGTTTATTACAATGATGATAGTCCCGATGAGGATAGTTATGATCATTTGTGATATTTATTGTGTACTTTGTATTCATTCCTGCATGCGCATTGCCTATCACTAGTATGCACCTATGTCTATCAGCCGGTATGGGACAGTTGCATAGATATAGCTGAAGAATATACTTTGTGTTGTTGTATGTTAATTGGACCTTTTGATCCTGGGGCGGTGGGGGTACGCATAGGCTCAGCTAGGTATTTGGTTGTCCAGAGTAGCCGGTTATTTATGTTGTTATTGATATTTTTGTTATCATTGTTATGATTGTTATTATGGCTAGCTTATGACAGATTGATCTTTGATCCGGTATCGGGATTTGAGGTATGTCTTTGGCCTCTCCTATCTTATGATTGCATTAATATGCACGATTATTTCATGTCTATCCATGTGGATTAGAAACTCCAAGTATGATAGTATTTAAATCCCGATTCTATTATAATGAGTTCTCAAAATGAGAATATGATGATATAGGTTATGCTTTGAAATGACCTCGTATTTATATGTATGTGTACCTATATATATATATATATATCTAGCTATATGAAGCTATGAAACTACCGTATAACCCTTCCTTCGTTGTTCATGTTGTATAGTCATTTTTTCGCCTTGTATATCACTATATATATTTTTATTTCGCTCTTTATTCGTGTATTGACCTGGGATATACAGTATAACATTAACATAAATTGAATGTATCTAGAATAGGATAGTTCAACCTAATACTTCCTTAGTTTTATTAGGTTAGACTCTTGGACATGAACAGGATAGTTGTTTCTTACTATCTTATTGACTTATCATATGATTTCTAGACTCTTGGGTGCAGTTTCTATTCTGTTTATATGTTGTATATATCTGCTTTATGTTTGGAGCTCAGTTGGTAGTAGCCTACTGAGTACCATTCATTTGGTACTCATACTACACTTTTGCAGCCTATAAATTATAGTACGAGTTATCACCATTAATGTGTGATGCCCCAAATCTGGTACCCGAAATGCTACACGGTGCTCATGACCCCGAAAGGCTATAAGCTAATCCATGACTGATATCTGTACCTGAATAATGTATAATATACTGTATAAATATGGAAATAAAGGTTGAGAGGCTATAAGGTTTAAATAACTGATAAAACATAACATCTGAGAGTGCGGTATATCAATACCAAAACAAAAACTGAAATAAAGTGTCTGAACATACTGTAGTCTGGAAGCCTCTAAACTATCTAAAAAATGTGGAGTTAATTAGATATGTCCCCTACTAACTTCGAACTACTAAAAGAATAAAGTAATAAAATAATCATGCTATCCTCGAATGATAAGGACTCTTTGCTAGTCTGGCTGTTTAATGTCTGATCTACTAAGGATGCTCTGGAGCTCGTATTTTCGAACCTAAGGTATAAAACACCATAGCGCAAATGTATCAGTACAATTGAATGTACTGGTATGCAAGTGAGGTGGGTTTAATGCAAGGGGTTTATATGCATGAACAATGCTAACTGACTGTATAACATGAACGTGAGAATACATGCATAAATAAGTTATTGTAACTGAATTCATGATGATACTGACTACTGAGTCTGAATAATGATAACATGAGTTACCGGTAACTGATATAACTGATACTGAGTGAATGTATCTGACAGTCTAAGTTCTGATGGAACTAGCTGAGTTCTGTACTAAGCTGAGTGACTGTATCTGACAGTCCTAAGTTCTGTAGAACTATCTAGTTCTATTACTAAGACTGAGACTGAAACTATAACTGTAGAAAGTAGTCATCTAACCGACATGCCCCAAATAAAGCAATATATCTGAGTTAGGGTCCAATTTATAACCCCAATTAAAAGGGTGTCAATACCGCGCCATTGGTAAGGACAAGCTGTGAGTGACCCTCATCTGCCAGGTACTCTAATGAAAATGGTGGGACCCTTATCTGACAGGTTAATCCACCTCATCAACCCTTGATTGGCAGGTTAATATCTCAACCTATGGTGGCTACATAGTTCTAGAACGTAAGGATTGCTTCTAAGAATCACACCCTCAACTGACAGGTGAGTTCCCATCCTTGGGTTCACTCGGTGCTAAAACCTACTCCCATCTGAATAGACACTGAACATGACTATTTAAATTGAACTGGACTGAGTTCATTGAGTTCCGTTGACTGACAAAATACTACTAAGATTACTGAATTAGTTAGCTTTCTGAGGTTTCTGGAATTATTGAGTTTACTAAGTTTTTCCTAAGTCACATGACTGACTGAGTTCTATGGATCATAGCTTAACTGAGAGTATCTTGAAAAAATGATACGGCTCTAGGCACACAGCTAAATTGTCGGGTACAAGTACCCTCAGAACTCGATAGAAGGTAACTGACAAGGCATGACATTCTTGAATACGTGACCAACAATCCATAATACAATAAGTTGGGGATTTCATAAAGTGCATGGTTATCATAATCTTGTACATGGTAGGAATGCATATAATCAATGTCATAATTTCATACTCTAACATCATAAGCATCCAACAAATATCTAACTTGCACCACAATAGCATGGGAGTCATTTGAACTTAAGGGTAAAACATACATTTATCATATGGGTCACAATTGAGCTATAATACACAATTTCTATCCTCTTAGGCATTTTATCAAACACCATACATGCACAACTTAGGGAATAGGTGTAATCATCAAATTACACATCATAAACAACTCAATTAATGGATTTCAACTTGCATGCTAACGTAGTTTCATGAAAAATACGTAAAGATTCCAACTTGCGAATCGTACAACAAGATAAACATGGTTACAAAATAACCCACTACATAAACATCATGATTTATAATTTGAAATAGGGTTCTTGAGCTTTATGGATAAAAGGAATCCATAAATCAACACTATGCATACCTTGGATGGAAGATTCTTGAAAACTAATGGTGAAATTCTGGAAATTGGATCCTCAGTTGAAAACCCTAAGCTTGTTCTTGATGGATTTTGAGAGAGATAAGTGTTTTTAGGTTGAATTGAGACTTAATCCTGTGTTTTAGACTTATATAGGGGTGGAAAATTATCCCTTTTTCCCTTGGGGACACGGTCATTTAATGACTAAAACCTGGGTACCGATGCTACAAGAGACACAACGTGTTGATGGTTGCGATGCAATACTCGACATGCCACGCCATGATAATGTCGAGCCTTAGAAGTTTTAGCTCTGGCAGCCTGCACAGATGTTGACCAATGCGATTTACAATGCGGTGCGCCATGATCGCATTGATCCACTATTTTAGGACTCTGAACATGATCTAAACGTGTTCTAAAAAATTCAAAACTTATCTGAGAACACCTATTGAACTTCCTGATCATGAATTAATAAAAATACGAACTATTAAAGGACGTTAAGGTGGCGAAATGAGATTGCCAACTTTCAAAGGCCAAAAATTTCTAAGTCTGGGACCCCTTGATAAGCTTAAAGGACTGAATTAAGCTTTAGGATTTTATGGGGTTTTACAATGTCTCCCCCTTAAGAATATTCACCCTTGAATGAGACTGACTAAGAGGGGAGAAAAGACAAACTGACGTACATACTGAACATGAACAACTGAAACATGATTCCATGACTGGCATGAATGATAACTAAATATATCATACTGAGCATACATATCTGATGCATGTGTAACTGATTCATGAATGCATGACTGAGTATTCTGATGATCTGAGTTTCTTACAATGAGAATACATATCTGATGCATGATTATATGACTTAACTGATACATGAATGCATGACTGAATATGCAATGGTAATCGATACCGAGTTTATAATGGAATTCTGATCATGAACTGGATACCAAGTTGTGGCTGAAATCTGAACATGAAACTTAAAGCTTAAGGAGAACTATTACCTTGGGCTGAGTCTGAGTTAGTAGAGAAAAGGTGAGGATACTTGGTACGCATGTCCACTTCTGCTTCCCAAGTAGCTCCCGCTAAGGACTGATTCTATCAAAGAACTTTGACTAGAGGGACTTCTTTGTTCCTCAGTCTACGAGTCTGACAGTCAAGGATTTCAACTGGAATCTCCTCATAAGAGAGGTTGTTCTGAACATCTATGCTCTAAATAGGGACTACAACTGCTGGGTCACCTATGTACTTCTTGATCAAAGAGACATGGAAAACTGGATGAACTAAGGCTAGATCTAAAGTCAACTCGAGCTCATAAGCTACTTTACCAAAGTGACTGAGAATTTCAAAGGGACCAAGATATCGAGGACTGACCTTTCCCTTCTTATCGAATCTCTTCACTCCCTTCATGGGAGAGATCTTTAGATAGACATAGTCACTAATCTTGTACTCGAGATTCTTTCTGCGCACATCTACAAAAGACTTCAATCGACTCTGAGCAGCTCAGAGTCTTTCTCTGATCAATTGGACTTTTTCTAAGGCATTGAATACTAAGACAAGCCCTATAACTGAAGCCTCACTAGCTTCGAACCAACTGACTAGAGATTTTTATCTCCTACCATAGAGAGCTTTGAATGAAGACATCCAAATGTTGGAATGATAGCTGTTGTTTTATGCAAACTCAATCAAAGGCAAGTGTCAATACCGCACCACTGGTAAGGACAAGCTGTGAGTGACCCTCATCTACTCTAATTCTATCACCAAAAATGATATGGCCAAGGAATGCTACTGATCATAGCTGAAATTCACACTTACTGAATTTAGCAAACAACTAATGATTTTTGAGAGTCTGAAGCACTGTTCGGAGATGGTCTGCATGTTCATGCTCACTGCAGGAATAGACAAGGATATCATCTCTGAAGACTATGATGAACATGTTCAAGTACTACTTGAACACTGGTTTATCAAGTCCATGAAAGTTGTTGGGGAATTGGTAAGACAAAAGGACATGACTAAGAATTCAAAATGACCATACCGAGTTCAGAATGCTATTTTTGAAATGTCACATTCCCAGACTCTGAGCTGATGATATCCCGATCTGAGGTCTATCTTAGAAAAATAGTTGGCACCCTGAAGTTGGTCAAACAAGTCATCGATTCTAGGAAGTGGATACTTGTTCTTGATTATTACTTTATTGTGTTAATGGTAATCAATGCACATTCTGAGAGAAACGTCTTTCTTTCGCACGAATAAGACTGGTGCATCCCACAAGGAAATACTAGGTTTGATGAATCCCTTATCTAAGATATTCCTTAACCATTCTTTCAATTCCTCAAGTTTTGCTGGTGCTATTCTGTATGGCGGGATAGATATAGGCTGAGTATCTGGAAGAAGATCAATGTCGAAGTCTATTTCCCTTTTGAGAGAAATTCCAGGAAGATCTTCTGGAAAGACATCTGAATATTCATTCATAACTGGGACTGATTCAAGACTAGGAGTTTCAGAACTAGTATCCTTAACTCAAACAAGATGATAGACACGTCCTTTAGATATTATTTTCCTTGTTCAAAGGTAGGAAACAAGCTGACCTTTGAAAGCTGAAGTACTACCCCTCTATTCTAGGAAGGTTCATTCGAAAATTAAAATTGGACAACTTTATTTCTGCAGTCAACTATGGCATAGTAGTAATGAAGTCAATCCATACCAAGAATGACATCAAAATCGGTCATCTCTAATTCGACTAAGTCTGCTAAAGTGACTTTCTGAGATATCATAATCGGGCAGTTCCTGTGTACCCACCGGGCTATGATGGTTTTAGCCACTAGGGTAGATACTAAAAAGGGCTCTACTAGAATTTTGGGGCTGATTTCAAAATTAACTACTATATAAGGAGTAACAAAGGACAAAGAGGCTTCTAGATCTAGCGAAGCATAAATATGCAAGTGAAAAATCTGTAATGTACCAGTAACCACATCAGGAGAATTTTTCTGATCTAATTAGTACTAGAGAGCATAAAGTTTGTTTGGGCATTGTCCACTAGTAGCACTGGAAGTGGCACCCTACTGATTTGGGCGATCGGTCTGAGCTGAGGAATGGTTCTGCTGACTCTGGGAACCTATTTGAGGGTAATCTCTGAATCTGTGGCCTGCTTGCCATATTCGAAATAAATATCGCTGCCATCTCTACAAATACCCTAATGGTGTTTTCCATAAGTTTGACAAAGAGGATTGGTTCAGGCACTGCTAACACTACCTTGAGACTTAGTGCCTAGCGCCCTATCTCTGCTTCCATCCCTGAATTTCAACACTAGAGCACTATCTGAAGAAGAAGCTAGAACTAATGACTTAGAAAGAAACTAAGAACGGTTTCTTCTCTCTAACTTAGGCTGAGCAAAGTTGAAACTACCTATCCTTGCTCTCTTATTCTGCTTATCCCCCATTTTAATCTTCTGCTCTTCTATGTGTTAAGCATGGGTCATAATCCTGGCTACATTCATATCACTATTTAACATTACGGACCTGCACTCATTAACTATACTATCATTCTCCCCAGAAATAAACTTACTCATCTTGGCCCTATTAGTTGCAATCATATAAGAAGCATATCTGGCTAATTGAGTAAACTTAATACTCTTTCACCGTCATGTTGCCCTGCCTGAGGTTGATAAATTCTAATACCTTAGCTTCTCTTAGCTTTAGGGGAAAGAATCTATCTAAGAATGCGGTGACAAAATCCTTCCACTCTATGGATCCTGCATCAACTGACCTCTCTGAATTCCACTGTTTGAACCAAGTATGAGCAATGTCCTCAACTGATATGCAGCTAGCTCATCAGTCTCACTAGAAGTAACCCCCATGATATCCGTAACTTTCTGAACTTGGTCAAGGAATTTTGGAGGATCCTTTCCTGACGTAGACCCAAAAAAGGATGGAGGATTCATTCGGGTGAAGTCCCAAATCCTGACTGCAGCTGAATTGGACACTAGGTTGGCCAGAACGATAGCTGGTCGTTCATTTTGAGCAGTAACTAACTGAGCAAGAGTAGTGAATGCAGCTCTGAACTCTACATTAGAAACATATTCACCAAAAGGATCTTCAAGCTGAGGGGCTGACTGATTTCCAGTTCTCTTCTTGGGAGGCATGTTCTGTAAATAGAATAGAAAAGGATTAGACTGAGATATTAACTTGAGATTATGCTCACTGGCATGACATGAATACTGAAAGATGGGAAACTGTTCCTAAAACATCTTATAGCTTCCTGCACATAAATGTGGCGCACAACAAACTGATATACAAAACTCTACTAGATGCTTCTTTTAGACTTCCTAGGACACTGTTGAACCTTAGGCTCTTATACCAAGTTTGTAATGCCCCGAATCTGGTATTAGAATGCTACACAGTGCTCATAACTCCGAAAGGTCACAAGCTAACCCATGACTGATATCTGTACCTGAACACTGCATAATATACTGCATAAATACAGAAATAAAGGCAGAGAGGCCATAATATTCAAATAACTAATAAAACATAACATCTGAGAGTACGGTATATCAATACCAAAATAAAAACTGAAATAAAGTGTTTGAACATACTGTAGTCTGGAAGCTTATAAATTGTCTAAAAATGGTAGAGTTGATGAGACATGTCCCTAACTAACTTTGAACTACTAAAATAATAAAGTAGTAAAATAATCATGCTATCCTTGAATGATGAGTACTCACTGCTAGTCTGGCTTCTGAACATCTGATATACTAAGGATGCTCTGGAGCTCGTACTTTTGAACCTATGGTATAAAAAACCATAGTGAAAATGCATTAGTATGATTGAATGTAATGGTATACAAGTGAGGTGGGTTAAATGCAAAGGGTTTATATGCATGAATAATGCTAACTGACTGTATAACATGAATGCGAGAATACATACATGAAATAGTTATTGTAACTGAATTCGTGATGATACTGACTACTAAGTCTGAATACTGATAACATGATTTACTGGTAACTGATATAATTGATACTGAGCGACTGTGTCTAAAAGTCTAAGTTTTGATGGGACTAGCTGAGTTCTGTACTGAGCTGAGCAATTGTATCTGACAGTCCTGATTTTTGTAGAACTATCTGAGTTCTATTACTGAGACTAAGACTGAAACTGTAATTGTGAGAAGTATTCATCTAACCAACATGCCCCAAATAAAGCAATATAGCTAAGTTGGGGTCCAATATGTGACCCCAATTGGAAGGGTATCAATATCGTGCCACTGGTAAATACAAGCTATGAGTGACCTTCATCTGGCAGGTACTCTAATGAGAATGGTGGAACCCTCATCTGACAGGATAATCCACCTCATCAACCCTTAACTAACAGGTTGATGTCTCAACCTACGTTGGCTATGTAGTTTTGGAATGCAAGATTGCTTCTAAGAATCACACCCTTAACTAGCAGGTGAGTTCCCATCCTTGGGTTCACTCGGTGCTAAATCCTACTCCTATCTGAATAGAAACTGAACATGATTATTTGAACTGAACTGGACTGAGTTCATTAAGTTTCATGGACTAACGGAATACTACTGAGATTACTGAATTACTGAGCTTTGTGAGGTTTCTAGAACTACTGAGTTTTTCTGAGTCACATGACTGACGGAGTTATATGGATCATGGATTGACTGAGACTATCTTGGAAACATGACACTAGCTCTAGGCACACAACTAAATTATCGGGTACAAGTACACCCAGGACTCGATAGAATGAAACTGAAAGGCATGACATTCTTAAATACGTGACCAACAATCCATAATACAATAAGTTGGGAATTTCATGAGGTACATGGTTATCATAATCTTGTACATGGTAGGAATGTATATAATCAATGTCATAATTTCATACTCTAACATCATGATAATTCCAACAAATATCTACGTTACACCACAATAGCATGGGAGTCCTTTGAACATAAGGGTAAAACATGCATTTATCATACGGGTCACGATTGAGCTATAATACATAATTTCTATCCTCTTAGGCATTTTATCAAACACCATACATGCATAACTTAGGGCATAGGTATAATCATCAAATTACACATCATAAACAACTAAATTCATGGATTTCAACTTGCATGTTAACGGAGTTTCATGAAAAACACGTAAACATTCCAACTTGGAAATCGTACAACAAGATAAACATGGTTACAAAACAACCCACAACATAAACATCGTGATTTATAATTTAAAATAGGGTTCTTGGTCTTTATGGGTGAAAGGAATCCATAAATCAACACTATGCATACCTTGGATTGAAGATTCTTCAAAACTAATGGTGAAACTCTAGAAATTGGATCCTCAGTTGAAAATTCTAAGCTTGTTCTTAATGGATTCTAAGAGAGTGAAGTGTATTTAGGTTGAATTGGGACTTAATCTCGTGTTTTAGACTTATATAGGGGTGAGAAATTGACTTTTTTGCCCTTGAGGATGCGGCCATTTAATGACTAAAAATTGGGTGTCGACACTACAAGCGACGTGGCCCGTTGATGGCTGGGATGCGATACCTAATGTGTCGCGCCATGATTATGTAGAGCCTTAGAAATTTTGGCTCTGGCAGCCTGCACAGATGTTGACCAACGCAATTGGTGATGCGGTGCACCATGATCACGTTGTTCCACTATTTTGGGACTCTAAACATAATCTAAACGTATTTAAGAAATCCAAAACTTGTTCGGAAACACCTATTGACCTTCCTGATCATGAATTAATAAAATTACGGACCATTAAAGGATGTTAAGGTGGAAAATGGAGATTGCTAACTTTCGAAGGCCAATAATAGTCTAAGTCTGGGAACCTAGCTAGAATTTTCTAAGTCTGGGACCTTTTGACAAGCTTAAAGGACTGAATTAAGATTTAGGATTTTATGGGGTCTTACATAATGTATGCATTGTGTTGACTAGCCCTAGTTCAGAGACATAGAGTGAGCTCCTAACATTCAAAGTATTACTTATCTCTCTCTTATGTATTAGACTAGTCTCTAAGTTGTATCAGTGTATTTCTCTTGATATTTCACTTTTGTACTTTTTATATTTTAGAAGCTCTTGTACTGATACCACCTGGTTTTGGGACTCTTCTATGTATTGATCTTTATTTCACATATTCCGCATTTATTTCCTTATATTATTGAGTAGTCCGTTACTAGTTGCTCTAGACTACGGGTTGGCTTGCCTACTAGTGGGTTATGATAGGCTCCATCATAACCTGAGAAAATTGGGTCATGAGTATAAGAGCTAAGTGTTAGTAGAGTCCTTTGGGTTGGTACGAAAACATCCTTAACCTATTTCGGGAGGCAACAATGATATTTTAGTAAATTCACTTCCTGACTCCTTATCGTGTGTTCGTATTCCTATGAATCTTGAACACATTCTTTGACTCTATTCTATCCCTGAAGGATGATGCAATATTATCGATAGATGTGGACAAGACTCCAACATGCATTTCTAAAATTTCATAACAACATCAAACTAGAGAGTCAGAGATGGATATCAAAGATCTTCAGTAGCAGCTAAAAAAATTTTTGAGAAGAGTCCCCATTTGACTTACAGAGTGTAATATAGTTCTTTGACCGTGGTGGCTATTCTGGATTATGAAGGGCAATATCTCAAAGTATTCTAGGATCTTGGTTTGGTTGTGTTGTGATGAGACACTGGTCAGAGAATACCCTTGGTATGAGATAGATGATCAGCTAGAGTTAGCATGTATTCCCCGCCAGCCTAAAGTTCCTAAGACAAGTAATTTCAAAAGTTTGGACATAATTTTGCAAATTTCTCTAAGCGTCAGCGGGCCAGCCATTTGGGTTCAGTTTGTGTTCTCTCATATTGATGCTTTAGGAATTTCTATGGCCGCAGAGAGACTGACTACTAATCTAGGGTGTGTCCCTAACATGAGATTCCATTCATTTAGCTTAGTTTAATAAGTTTGTAATATTGTGACATCTTTAGTTAGAGATAGTGTGCTTGGTGCCTCAGTTGATGATTCAGTTGGTTGGTTTGATTTAGACCCATTCAGATTTATTTTCCCTATGCCCATCAGGCATGTGACTGTGGATGTTATCACAATTGGTGTGCTTTTATTTTTTATATTTATCTCTTATTATGTGTATTGGGGTTTTCATACCCATTGATAATTGTATGCCTTGATGAATTTATATCTGTTATTTTGTGTCTTATTATTGAATTCATGATTATGTTACTACTCCGTGGTTTATTTATTTTAGTAGTGGATGGAGTTGATATATATTGATGTTTTTCCCTTATAGGAGTGGTTTTGGGTTCGAGTCCCATTTATCTTGGCATATTAGCCTTGTTGTGGCCATTGAGTGGTAAATGATATTGATATTCATTTTGGTACCACTTGTTCAGTATATTGATACTGATATTATTATTGCTACTGCTATAACTATGTGAGGTTATTGATATTACTTGATGATTGTTACATGATGAATTTGATTCTTGCTGGGTAGCTATATAAACTAGTGTTATCTAGTTAGACTTTTATTTTCTTGTGATATTATTTGGTGGCTTGAGTAGATATAACCCAATTTGATGATTTCTTTGCCCAAGCGTGGTGAGGTCGACTGTGTTCCCTTTTGGTTAGCTGTATTAGATCAATTTAGAGGATGTATATGGTATCAAAGATAAGTTGACCTTTCATGGTTCTTTTTGTTTTTGAGTTGACAATTTAGTTACGTTGCCTGTTTTTGAGTTTGAGATTCTTAGACTTACCTCCTGGGTTGTGAATAATTTTGTTTTGGCTATCTCTTCCGGTATAACCCATTTGTGATATTGACCAATTTGAGGTTCTTTCTTTGTTTATGGCTATTTCATCATTCGATAGTAATTTTAATGTTGATGTTGACATATCGTGGATTCATCTTATAGGTACGTTGGGTTCGTACCCTTGGGATTGTTTTCCTAGTTGTTAGTGTGGAGATTAGATACTTATTTGTTATTGTGATGTGGTTTTTCCTTAAGTGGTGTTAGAGAGTTAGAGGCAGGTGGCCTTTCTTGTGATCGCTTCTTAAGTTGGAAAATTAGAAACTCTTTATCTTAAGTTATTGGTACTCTGGTGGTTCTCTCAACTCTGACCTTGGTTTTGAGATTAGTATTTCTTCTTCGATGATGTTGTTCTTAGGTGGATTCAGGAAATCCTTATTTCAGCATTTGTTTGGCTTAGTGAGGCTTGGTAGAGTAATTCTCCTCGATGATATGACCCTATGGCTATTTCTTTGCCTATATGGAGTATTGATTGGTTAGTTCCCAGCTTAAGTTGCATTTTTCCTAGTTGCTAAAGATTTTGCCTTCACTGTTGTAGCTTTCAGCCTTGAGAAGTTTTGAGTATGTTTAGATAGGTCATGCCCTCCAGTGGATATGGAGTAAGTTATATGCATTTTCAGCCAGTGATTTTTTCTTTGGCATAACTTTTATTTTGCGGCTATGTTTCATTCTCTCCAGCTGATACAGAGTTGGTTGCTTGTGTTATCAGTCAGTGGTTATCCCTGTGGTTATTTTTCTCTCTAGATATGTCTTGATTATGGCTTGGTATAATTTATCTCGAATATGTTAGATTTGGTTTCTAGAGTCAATTTGAGATAGTTGACATTGATATAGCCTTATTGGCTTAGTTTTGGATGTTGTCTCCTTAGAAAGACGATTGGGAAGTATGATAGATTTGGAGTATTAATGACTACCCATTTTTAGTTTTGATTTAGATAATTGAGAATGAGCGATTCAGCCTTAGTATTGAGATTTCATCTTGGTGTTGTAAAGCTTACGTGTAACTTTTGTTTTAGACTTGTGCTTGTTCAAATTTCATTTATAGGTTGGTTGAGCCTACTCCGTGGTTGCCTATTTGGTCTTCTAGACTTTGGTTGGATTATAGTTAATAAGTGTTCAAATGATAGCCCATAGGCCTCGTATTGGTTAATTCAGCTTTGACCTCGAGTTTCTGCTTTCTTTGGAAATTTTGGATGATTTACTCAGTGGTAGTAATATTCTCGAGTTAGATTTAGTATGTATTCATTCTCTGTGGATGAGACATCCTGGAGTGGAATATTCAGTGATGAGTAGTTATACCTTGGCTTTTGAGATTTTAGTTTAATTTTCATCTGGACTGGTTATAACATTGGCATGGATTATGTTTCGTGATTATCTCCATTTGTATACCCATATAGAGACTTATGAGCTTATTCGCATGTTTGCCTTATGGACTTTCAATGGATCATCTTTAGTTATTTGAGTTCTTCGTGATAAGACTGTGTGGATAAGACTCAAGTGATTTTCCTTCTATCTTAGAGTAGATAGCAAGTGCAAAAAGGTAAAAGAAGGTTATTTTTGGATTTTGAGTCAGTTTTATGACTCATGTCTTAGTTTTCTTTTTCCTTGGATGGGCCTTTATGGATTTATGTGCAAATAGAGATGGTATTAGTATGTTGTGGTTCAGTCTATGCTTATCAACCTTTTCAGTTCATTTGGAGGCCAGTTAGCGATCGAAGTTGAGTTTTGACTATTTTAGAAGTAGAATAAGAGTGTTGGTTGAAAAAGGGATACCTGTGGTGAAATCTCTTAGAAGTGTTTTCTCTCTGTAGAGGTTATCTAAGAAGTCATGCTTGGAGCATGTGGGCCAAGTACCTCATCTTTTCAAGCTTTTGAGATTTTTTTATCCATTGACTTACGAGAACGAAATTCCTTTTAGTAGTGGATATTATAAGGACCCTTCAGGTGATTTTCCATATTTATGCTTATCTTCACCACTTGAGCTTCTTCATAGCTGCCCTAAATCATTTATGACTTACTGGAACTGACAGTTCAATTATCGAGCAATTTGTTTGGTTTTTAAAGCCAATTCCTTGTTTTAAAATCTTCACTGGTTCCAAATAGCCAACAGGTGAAAACTTAAGTGAAATGATCTCAAATGTAAACTCCAACTATGCCAGCAGATTCGGAATGTCAATTTAATTCTAGGTAGACATTTGGTTCGTGTCCCAATGCACTCGAGCTTATTTTGACCTATTGGTCAGAAAGTTGAAAATTAGAAAGAATAGGTGTGAGACCTACATTTGGTAGAAACGACCTCCAATTGAAAATCTGACTTCACCATCACGTCCAAAATATTGATTTTAGGCTAGGGAGAACCTTGGTTTAGGTCCCAAGCCTCCCGGACATATTTTGGGCTAGTGAGCGAATTTTATGAAAAGTGATGAATCTATAGGTATGGGTCCCACTTTTTGCCTAAATGATCTCCGATAAAATTTTTGATGATTCCAATGGATTTGAAATGTGGTTTACACTTAAAATTCACTATTGGATCATGTTCTTTGGATTTCGGAAGAGTTCCGACGGCCAAAAACTTATATGATCGCGATAGCGGCATCTCTTTAGCTGTAGGGGCTATATAAAGGGCCCCAAAATCAGTCATGGGGTGACTTAGGAGCATAATTATCATCTTGTATAACAATTATCTTCAAGATTTAGGTAAGAATTTCTTGAATTCGTGCTTGAATTTGTTAGTTTGGACCCAAAACCCCAATTTAGCTAAGGGCTTGATTTTAGCCCAAAGTATGCTTAGTTTTCATCCATTCTTTGAGGGTTATGATTCCTTATTCATGTGTGAACATTGGGTTGTTATCAGTAACTCATTTTCCATATGTGGGACTCACTTGAGATTTTGCTGTCATTTTTGGACTTGAAGCACAATGGCGCAATATGGGTATCATTAGACACATATTGATGACTAGATTATGATTTTATAGTATGATGGCATTTTGAGGATTATAAAGTGAAGACGAGCATATGGTGCATGAAGTGAGGTTTTGCAGTTTGGCCTTGAGGTAGGCTTCTGTCTACTTTTCTTCATAGATGATGTGTTATATATATTGTGTGTGACTATGGATGTTAGGTTTGATTATGAGTAGGATAACTTGGCCTTGATATATTGATATTTGTGGATTAGATGAGGGTTTTGGACTCGTAAGATTGCATGTTTATCACCCTTTAGTATCCTACAGTCTCCCCTCTATAGTTTAGATTAGTTATAGCATGGATATGATATAATGCTATGTTTGGAATATGGTTTTAACTTTTGAAGCATGATTTGTATATTTAGCCTTATTTGGCTAGTGTAGTAGTTTTGAAATTGTAAGTTGGGTAGAGTTGACTTGAGTACCCTTGTTTCAAGTTGAAGTAGCAATCTTAGGCTTGAATATGGCTTACTTGACATCTAGAAGATGAAATAGATACCTTATCCTAGTTAAGGGCATAGTATGCATAATTATAGAAAGTGTCGATTAGAAGTGGGATCGTTCGGCCCACTTAGACCTAAGTTTGTGTTAAGTCTTGTGCTCTTAGTGTGGATCTTAGAAATAGATGAGGCTAGTAGACCTTAGAATAAGGTTACTTCATAACTTGGTAACTTGTATTGATGTTCCCAGATTGTGGCTTTTGAGTTATCGTTATGATACTCCTTGTGAAAGTGATATTGGGCATTTAGAGATGATATTCCTTCTAGATACGTCATGTGGCCTATAAAGATATTATTTTCTCTTAGACTTGATGATTGGCCTATAGAGTTGCTATTTCCTTTAGTCATGATTGTTAGACCTATCGAGACGATGTTCCTCTTGGAATTGTAAATTGGTATAGAGAAGTGATATTCCTCGTAGTCATGATGTATGACCTATTGAAACAAGATATCCTATAGATGATTGCATGTCTATCTATATTAAGTCTCCTAGATGTGAGATGCCTCTTATGTGAGAGATGATTACATGATTATTGATATTATGTCTCCTATATGTGAGATGCCTCTTATTTATGAGATGATTAGAGATATGCTACGACTTATGAATATAATTATTGATATGAGTATCGGATATATGTATGGGCCTAAGGCCATGATTATGATGTTGTGATTATTTCGGATAAATTAATGGGCCAAGGGCTATGTTATGATATTGATTGAATCGCCAAGAATTGTTTATCATTATAAATTATGTGATTACAGTTTATGAATATGAATATGTATATGTTTGTATACACATCTCTATGGTATGGGACGGAGGAAGATGTGGTATGATTCTTATTATTCCACTGATTGAATACTTGTGTATGTATGCATAGATTTGGTATGTTCATGACTATTTACCATTATAAATAATGGGATTATAGCTTAAATGTGATCTTATGACTACTCTTCTTATTAGACGGTTAAGCTATGTGGTAACTAGTTGTCTATTAGGGGACAATAGCACTTGATGGCTAGGAATCTAATGTATTAGTTAATGAATCTTGCTTAGTTGATACATGGTAGCTAATGATGGTTAGTTAATGAATGGTCTCAGTTAATAAAAGATGGTTAGGTGACAAGTAGTAAGGTGTTATAGTAATTATTAATGATATAGGATGATTATTTGATAATAATGAATGGTGGATAAATGGTGTTTTTGGTGTAGTGATGAACCTTTACTAGATGATAGATGTTGGCTAATTAATAAAAAGTGGTTAGTTGCTATCCCGTGAGTAAGGATTATGTGAAGGATAATGTTTATGATAATAACTAGAGGTTATGTGATGACTATTAAACTAGTGATTCTATTATAATAAGGGTTGGTCAACTAATAACGAGTAGTTGGAAAGTATTGACTAGATAGATATTTTATGGTGATATGTCTATGTTTATGAATATTTTAGTGTATCTTATTTGGTTATGGTAATTGTGATGCAATTGATATCCGGCAAGGTCAAAGGATACTATTGTGATGCTATTGATACCCGACAAGGCTGGAGGATATTATTATGATTATATTGACACTTGGAAAGGTCGAAGGATACTATTATGATGCTATTGACACCTGGCAAGGCTGGAGGAAACTAGTGTGATGATATTGATACCTGGCAAGGCGGGAGGATACTATTGTGAGAATATTGATACCCGATAAGGCCGAAGGATATTATTGTAAGGATATTGATACCCGACATGGCCGGAGGATACTATTATGATGATACTAATTCCCGACAAGGCCAGAGGATACTATTATGATGATATCGATACCAGAGGATACTATTGTGATGATATCGATACCAGAGGATACTATTGTGATGATATCGAGACTCGACAAGAAAGGAGGACACTATTATGATGATATTGATACCCGGTAAGGCCAGAGGATACTATTGTGATAATATTAATACCCAACAAGGCTGGAGGATACTATTATGATAATATTGATACCCGATAAGATCGAAGGATATTATTGTGATGATGCTGATACCCGACAGGGCCGGAGGATATATTGATAATATATTGATACCTGAAAAGGCTGGAGGTTGATTACGATGATGATGGTATTGATGAGGACAGTTATGATCATTTGTGATATTAATTGTGTATTTTTCATTCATTCCTACATGCACATTGCCTATCGCCAGCATACACCTATGTCTATCAACCGGTATGGGATAGTTGCATAGATATGGACGAAGAATATACCTTGTGTTGTTGTAAGTTGATTGGACCTTTCAAGCCAAGGGCGGTGGGGGTACGCATAGGCTCAGCTAGGTATTTGGTTGTCCGGAGTAGCTGATTATTCACATTGTTATTGATAGTGTTGTTATCATTGTTATGATCATTATTATGGCTAGCTTATGACAGATTGGTATTTGATCTGGTTTTAGGATTTGAGGTATGTCTTCGGTCTCTCCTATCTTATGATTGCATTTTATGCATAATTTTTCATGTCTAGCCATGTGGATTAGAAACCCTAAGTATTATAGTATTTAAATCCCGATTCTATTATAATGAGGTCTCAAAATAAGAATATGATGATGTAGGTTATGCTTTGAGATGACCTCGTATTTATATGTATATGTTCCTATATATATATCTAGCTAAACGAAGATATGAAACTACTGTATATCCCTTCCTTCATTGTTCATGTGGTATAGTCATTTCTTTGTCTTGTATATTACTATATATATTTTTCTTTTGCTCTATATTCGTATATTGACCTGGGATATACAGTATAACATTGGCTTATATTGAATGTAGCTAGAATAGGATAGTTCACCCTGATACTTCCTTAGTTTTATGGTAGACTCTTGGACGTGAACAGGATAGTTGTTCCTTACTATCTGATTGACTTGTCATATGATTTCTGGACTCTTGGATGTAGTTTTCATTTTGTTTATATGTTTTATATAGCTGATTTATCTTTGGAGCTCAGTTGGCAGTAGCCTATTGAGTACCATTCGTTTGGTACTTATACTACACTTTTATAGCCTGCAGATCATAGTACGGGTTATCGTCGTTAATGTATGCGTTGTGCGGAGCAACCATGGTTCAAAGACTTAGAGTAAGCTCCTGTTGTTCGGAGTATTACTTATCTCTCTCTTATGTATTAGACTAGTCTCTAATTTGTATCAGTGTATTTCTCTTGATATTTCACTTTTGTACTCTTTATATATTAGAAGCTCTTGTACTGATACCACCTGGTTTTGGAACTCTTCTATGTATTGATTTTTATTTCATATATTCCGCATTCTTTTCCTTATATTATTGAGTAGTTCGTTACTATTCATTTTGGACTACGGGTTGGCTTGACTACTGATGGATTATGGTAGGTGCCATCATGATCTGAGGAAATCGGGTCGTGATAGTCTTGCCTTTAAGAAAAAAATTATAAAATAACTCATAAATCAAGACACAATGTGGTAGTGTCAAGTCTTGCTTGTGAAGCATAACTTGTTGCTTGAAAATCCTTGAGTTAAGTCTTGCTTGTAAGGTAAGAGTTATAGAATATCTCATAAATCAATACACAAAGTGGTAGTATCAAATCTTGTCCATGGGGCGTAACTTGTTGTTTGAAAGTCCTTGGACTAATTCGTGCCTCTAAGGCAAGAGTTATAGAACATCTCATAAATCAAGATATAATGTGGTAGTGTCAACTCTTACCCGTGGGTCATAACTTGTTGTTTGAAAGTCTTTGATTTATAAAATATCTCATAAATCAAGACATAATGTGATAATGTCAAATCTTGCCTATGAAGCATAACTTGTTGTTTAAAAGTCCTTGGTCTAAATCTTGCCTCTAAGGCAAGAGTTATAGAGCATCTCATAAATTAAAACATAATGTCACAGTGTTAAATCTTTCCCATGGGGTGTAACTTGTTGTTTGAAAGTCCTTGGGTTAAGTCTTGCCTCTAAGACAAGAGTTATAAATATCTCATAAATCAAAACACAATATGATAATGTCAACTGTTTCCCATAGGGCACAACTTGTTGCTTGAAAGTCCTTGGTTTAAGTCTTGCCTCTAAAGGAAGAGTTATAAAAGCATTTCATAAATCAATACGCATTGTGGTGGTGTCAACTCTTTCCTATGGGGCATAACTTATTGTTTGATGGTCCTTAGGCTGAGTCGTACCTCTAAGAAAAGAGTTATAGAGCATTTCATAAGTAAGAAACACAATGTGTCAGTGTTCTCTTACCCAAAGTATGTAACTTGTTTGAAAATTCTTAGGATAAATTGTGCCCCTAAGAAAAGAGTTGTAGAACATCTCATAAATGAAGATATAACGTGGTAGTGTCAATTCTTGTTAACTCTTACCCATGAAGCATAACTTGTTGTTTGTAAGTATTTGAGTTAAGTCTTGCCTCTAAGGCAAGAGTTATAAAATATCTCATAAATCAAAACACAATATGATAATGTCAACTCTTGCTCATAGGGCACAACTTGTTGCTTGAAAGCCCTTAGTTTAAGTCTTGCCTCTAAGGAAAGAGTTATAAAGCATTTCATAAATCAATACACATTGTGGTGGTGTTAACGCTTTCCTATGGGGCATAACTTATTGTTTGATGGTCCTTGGGTTGAGTCGTACCTCTAAGACAAGAGTTATGGAGCATTTCATAAGTAAAAAATACTATGTGTCAGTGTTGACTCTTATCCAATGTACGTAACTTGTTTGAAAATGCTTGGGATAAATCGTGCCCCTAAGAAAAGAGTTATAGAACATCTCAAAAATGAATATATAATGTGGTAGTGTCAACTCTTGCCCGTGGGGCATAATTTGTTGTTTAAAAGTCCTTAAGCTAAGTCTTGCCTCTACGACAAGAGTTGTAGAACATCTCATAAATAAAGACATAACGTGGTAGTATCAACTCTTGTCCATGGGGCATAATTTATTGTTTGAAAGACCTTGAGCTAAGTCTTGCCTCTGAGGCAAGAGTTGTAGAACATTTCATAAATGAAGACATAACGTATTAGTGTCAACTCATTCCCGTGAGGCATAATTTATTGATTGAACGTCCTTGAGCTAAGTGTTGCCTCTGAGGCAAGAGTTGTAGGATATCTCATAAATGAAAACATAACGTGGTAGAATCAACTCTTGTCCCTGGGGCATAATTTGTTATTTGAAAGTCCATGAGATAAGTCTTGCCTCTAAGGTAAGAGTTATAGAGCATAAATCAAAACACAATGAAATAGTGTCAACTCTTACTCATGAAGTGTAACTTCTTGTTTGAAAGTCATAAGTCTTGCCTCTAAAATGTAGCGTCAACTCTTGCTCATGGACATAACTTGATTGGAAGAAATCGAAGAAAAGAAAAGAATAATAAAATTATGAAAAAAAGAAAATGAAGAAAAATATTAAAAAGAAAAAAGTTAAAATCAAAGAAAATAACAAAAATAAAGAAAATATAGAAGTCGAGGGAAGAAAAGAAAAAAAATAAAGGTTGAGATAAAATAAAAGAAGAGACAAAACCAAAATAAAGATTGAGAAAACTTAAAAAAAAAAAAAAAAAGAGAAAAAAATTTAAAAATAAATAGAAGTTGTGAGTAGAAAAGGAAAAAATATAAGAGTTGAGAAAAACTAAAGTAAAAAAAATAAATATCAAAGTAAAATATAAAAAAAAGAGATTTTTTTTAAAAAAAATAGAAGTTGAGAGGAGAAAAAGGAAAAAAGTAAGCATCGAGAAAAACTACAAAAAAAAAAGAGAGAGAGAAAAAAGAAAAGATGAGAATTAAAGTAAAATAAAAGTTTAAAGATAAATAAGTATGAAGTTGTTTAGAAATATTTGAGATACTGAGGGTAAATAGATAATTGTGTTATATAAAAAAAAAAAAAAAAAAAGGAATGAAGACCAGTTTTATAAGACCATTCTTATAAGGGAAGAAAAAACAAAACCACCCAATATAACTATATAAAAATCATTTATGTAGTTTACCCGACTAATACATTACAAGATGGAGGATCAAACTCTCACTAAAATGATGAAAATTTAGATAGTCAACAAGCTATTAAGATCCCCTTTATATAAACACTTAATTATGAGGGTTTAAGAAAACGTTTTTAATTATATAATAGAAACAAGTATGATTTTCACAAAAGATTTATCTCTGAGGGGTTAGTAGGATTTTAATTAGGAGAGTTTATTTACCTCCTGGTGATTTTTAAAAATTGGACGATCAGTGATACAAATCATGATTGTTGCACATCGACTTTTGCTAAGGAGAAATCCCATTAGTCTCCTAACTATAGTATATCGGTTGAATCCTACAGTTTTAAATTAATATCATTTGGTATAAATAACTTTTCTTCAAAAACAATCCTCAAAATCCTTTTCCTCCACCAAATTCTCATAATCTTGTATTTTTACTCACCCCACCTACCCATTTTTCTCTTCAAAAGATATATTAACCCCACTCTAATAAGAAAGAGGCTAGAAAAAAGAAAACTAAACTCCATTTGTCCTCTTTGTTCCTATCTACTTCTATAATGTCTTCAAAGATCAAGAAATGGAATTTCGGGAAACTATGCATATCCAATGGAGCAGGTTGTAGTGGTTGCAACAAACCAAATTTAGCAGATATAGTAGAACCAAAGCCCAAAATCCCTATTCAGACAAATCCATCATCTAACAATATTTGTCACACTTCTACAAATTCTTGTGAGATCAACGGTCATGTATATTCCATGGCTGATGATAAAAATGATGATTTTGATCAAGATGATCAGACTTCCACCACATTCTCTATTGACATAAGCTCCTTATCTCCACCAAGTTCTTACCAAAATGAAAATAATTTGTCACAATCAGAAGCAAATTCAGGATCTAGAGTTTGTACATGTCCAGAAATTGATAACACCTTTGTTGTTGTCACAAATTCGGATGATCCATTTCAAGATAACCACATTTCCAAACCCTTCTCCATTACTAACATAGATTCATTATCTGCACTAAATTTTGATCAAAATTATGGCACCAATTTTTCACAGTCAGAGACGAATTCAGAAGTTAAAATCAGTACATGTCAAAAAATTGACGTCGGTCTTATTGTCGCCAAGAATTTGGATGATCCATTTCATGACCACCACACTTCTGTAACCTTATCCAATAAGACAAAACCATTATCTCCATCAAAGTCAAAGCAAAATGATGATATCAATTTGTCACGAATTGAGGTAAATTCAGAATCTAAAGTCAATACATGCTCAAAAATTGGCAGCAGCCTTGCTCTTGTCAAGAATTTGGATAATCCATTTCATGATAACCACACTTGCCCCACCCACTCCTTTAACACAAAATTATTATCTCCACCTAGTTCCAATCAAAATGCATGCACCAATTTGTCACAATCAGAAACGAATTCTGAATCCAAAATTGATACATGTCCAAAAACTAGCAATACTCTTGCGGTCGTGATTAATTCGGATGATCCATTTCAAGATTTCAAGAAATCCATGCTCCAAATGATCTCTGAGAAAGAAATCTATTCATCTGAAGATCTAGAGGAGCTCTTGAATTATTTTCTAAAGTTGAATTCTCCTTCTCATCATTACATTATCATTCAAGCCTTCATGGAAATCTTGAATAATGATTGAAAAGTTATCTCAGAGGGACCTGGAAAACCGCAGCATTCGTTGCAGTTCAATTTAATCTCCTTCATTAAAAACATATACTTGCAAATTTGATAAGATAATCTTTTAATTATATAATATTATACAAATTGTTGAATTTCTTATAAATATAAATAAGTGAAGCTTCTTGTATAGTGATAAAGTTGACTAAAATAAGATTTTATGTCACAAGTTTGAACGTCACATGTCGCCTTTTATCTTCTTCTTTTTTCCCAAAATTTCCTTACTAAAAAAATTAAATAATTAACCTAAATAATTATACATTTTATCGATTAAATTAAAAATAGCCGACAGATATGATATATGTATAATTCATGTATGATTGTATATAATAAATGTATAATTTATGTACACCGACTAGAAAAAGTACATAGTAGATTTGCCCGACTGCTCATGTAAAGATGCCATTAAAATTTCGGGTTCCTCTGTCGCAAGCAATCTTGTGGTGGATTCACATGGATCCGAGGGGTATCAACTGACACTCTTTTCAGGGAAAATTACAGGGTCCGTTGCATTTTGAACCCCAATGTGTGTTATTTTTTTAACTTACACTCTATCCTTTTTTTGTATATATAATTTACACTCTAATCTCTTTATTTCCTTACAAAATAGTAAAACCACTTTTTTAATAATTTTTCATGAGGGCAAAATAGGAATAACAATAATAATGATTTTATATTTAGAGAGAGATCTCTAAATAAAAAACTAGCAGCTACCACAATTAAACAAATTTTATTGACGGATACAGATGATTTAAGTGCTAAAAAATTCACAATCAAATATGAGAATGGTAACTTCATAATCATATCCATTTGCTTCTAGAAATTGCTGTGTGCAAATGCTAATGCATGTGAAACTTACTCTTTAAGTCACTTGAAAGTACAAATTGAAATTTCCTAAATATTAAACCACCACGTCTACCCACTGAAAAATATACAATCTCAGACAAACTTTAATACACTTCTTATAAATTTGAACTAATAGAAAGAAAGCTGAAGCTAAAAAGAGTTCAACCATGAGACACAAATTTGGGCATTGATGAAAAAATAAAGAATTTTTAAGCGTCTAAAACATAGAAAGAATGTTAACAGCTGATATAGAACTAGCTAGTTTAAGAATCAACATTGTCAAATTTATCCACATAAAAATATCTTAGAAGAATGGATATGAGTTGTTATTATGTGTGCTCGATGAGAACTTGCATGTTGAGGAAGCTCGAAATATCATCAATTTCTTTAATCCATTCGAAATCAGGACCAAACTTGACCTGACCATTCAAATCCAAGGCAACATGCACTCCAAGGCCATCGACCAGATAAATCAAGTGCTTGAAAGGGGATTTAGTGTTTGAAAGTGTGAAGTAGCAACCACGAGCATATTTAGAAGCAGGAATAATACTGTCGGGTAGACCTTTAATTCATTTTGCAATGGTTGGAGCACTTAGGCCTGCAGAACTAACTACAAGCTTTGGAATAAGAATTAGTTCAAAGTCTAATTCAGTGTTCTCATTCCAGTTTGCAAGGGCATTGCTCCCAGAAAGAACAACAACAATACATCCAATGTATTCCCACCTAGTGGGGTCTAGGGAGAGTAAAATATACGCAGTCTATACCACTATCTACGAAGACATGGGGAGGGTGTTTCCAATAGACCCCCGGCTCAAGACTTGACTAGACAAAAAGCACCACTTAAAATATAAATCAAACATTTCGATGGAAAGTAAAGCATTAAAACTTCAGATATATTCTCTAAAACCATGTTGAAGTCTAAGAACACTCCAGGTTGGGTTTTATCCAAAAAAAAAACATTGAAAGTTGGGATTAAAGACAAATGCTAAAGAAGAGAAAACACATCATTCCAGAAATCTTTAACAAAACACTCAAAATGTAGCACAAGATTATTCTTGAACTTGACTTGAAATTCAAACATCACATAAATGTACTCTAATCAAGCTAAGACAACTTGTTTCTCCATGCTGCATCCGATTGTATTTCCAATTATAGATGTAAAGAGGAGGAGAATAAACAGTCCGCTAGAACTCAATTTTCACCACCAAAGCATAAGAGACAGCATTATTTTCTCCTCTTCTAGATAGCAGGGAATACTTGGTTTCATCAAAATTCAAACTTCCCATTTATGCTCACTCAGTAATTATCCTCCATTGTCCTTCTTGGCTGCAAATAAAAATAACGCAAACAACTGTAATTGCCTCTCACTACATTAAATCACTAATATTTAAGGCTCTATACTTACGTTGAGCTTGGAAGGTTCATTTGTATGGCCAACCCAGTAAGTGGACTCAAAATGAATTTTATTACTTGAACAGAATTAATTTGTATCATTTTTGGACCAATCTTTAGATGTTTGAGTAACATGAAATGAAGTAGTTGAATCATGAGAATCACTATTCTTCTTGCAAGTTGTTTTATTGTGACCAGTTTGCAAACACTTGCTACACCTTCCTAACTTTCCTTTCTTACTCAATTTAGTAACATCTATGGTTACACCATGTGTTTCACTTGCTGCAGACTACTTTTTCTTTCTCTCTATTTTCTGTTTTTTCATCTCAACTCCTTTTCTATTGGAGGCTTCAATTTCATCAGGTTCTTTTCTTCTATTTTTGTCCAATTTACCTTTCTTCGACTCATAGTTAGGGGTCTAAGTAAATTTTCAAGACAACTTTGAGGGCCTATCGATGACTTAAGTCAATTATCTAATATGTTTACAACCAATCGGGGTTATGAAGTCGGTCTGCCGCCATAGTGGAAATACCTAAGAGATCTTGATCGACTCTATGCTGATGTTATAAAAGTTATTCACACAATTAACATATAACGGTTGTCACAGATAAATTTCTAGAATTAGTATTTATCTCTTAAAAGAATAATAATACGAATAATTTCAAAAATATACACTTAACTAACTTATATTACAAAAACTAGCCAAAAATTTACATTACAAATCTTTAGTCCAAAAAGCAATCCGGTATACAATTCTAGGGATCAATTTAATAGCTTTGAATTGTATTTCTTACCATCTAATTTCTTAAAAGGCATTTGTTAAGGTTGAAAAACGTTCTATGATTGTCGTTTTTCTTTCCAAGCTAATTAAGGGAAGCTAGAAAGGATAGCAACAATCTAGGATTGTTGTAAAAGGTTTGGATTGTGGTGATAGTACACTTTGACTTGATGTTATAATGATATTAAATTGATATTCTATATGGTTGTAGGTCATGATTCTTACATTCATTCAATATATTCCTGGATGGTTTTCTACATATAATTAAATTTCTTGTGCATCACGTCTTTTCTTTTCTATTATTTAAGTTTTAAAAAACTAAGCTGGAACGCTTCGTGGAACATAGACCATCACTCTTCTATAAATTTAGAAAACTTAGTAAATGTTTAAGTTAAGACGAAAATTGTTGGAGACCCAATCGCCCATCTTGTGTCTATTTCGGAGTTTTTTATTTTATATTTTTTTTTATATATCTCCTTTAGGGAGCTTCCACCCCTTTGTTTACTGTCCGACTCGAACTCACAAATTTCGATTTGAAAGTGAGAGCAGGGACAGTTCAAGCTTATTAGTGGCTTACGGCTGAAATTAAATTGAGGCTTTAAGTTTTTAAGAAATAAAAAAAAAAATTTAATAAATTTTATTTTCAAAATTACATGATCCTTAATAATATAATTAATGCATTAATCTTTCTTAACATAGTACTTTAGATATATCAAATTTTTTTTAATAATTTTTTTCCTTTATATGAAAAATTATTTTTCCTATAAATAATATTTAATATTTTTCTTAAAAAAATATATAATTTATTATCTCTAATTTTTAATCTCTATCTCTATCTCTAATATCTAATCTCTAATCTCAAACCTCTATCTCTAATATATCAAAAGTGTGAAGATCCTAAATAATATTATTTGAACTTTTTCCCCTTCATTAAAAGTCTCATCTTTATACAAAATTGTCTTTTCACTCTTTTTCTCAAATTATTATTAATATTAGCACTTTGAAATTAATTAAAATCCTTATTTGAGTTAGAAAAGAAATTATAATATTTAACAGTCCTAAATCAATTTAAGTCTTACCTTATATATAATTTGTTAATAAATTAAATAAATGAAAAGAATACAGATTTGAATTGACAAGAACGCAAAAAACATTCGGAGGAAAAAAGGGAACAATAAAAGGGAGATTTACAAAATTAGCCCAGATTTCAACAAAATTGGTGTTTCTAGCTTAGCTTTCAAAATTATTATTTTTTTTCATTTCTGTTTTTTTTCCTCTATATCTCTAGCCTCTACTTGTCTTTCTACTTTTTTACTTTTTTTCTTTTTAATTTCCTTTTTTTGTTTTTTTTCCTCATTTTTATCTTTTTTTTGTTGTATTTTATATTTTATATTTTTTTGTATTTCTAAAAATTATGATTACGTCAAGGACAAATCATGGATGATGACGGATATATTATAACCGTTCATTGTATTTGTATTCACCATCATTTTTTTCTTTTTTCTTTTCTATTTTTCTCATTTTTTTACTTTTTGATTTTTTTTTTCTTTTTTCTTTTTTTGTATTTTTTCTCATTTTTTTCTTTCTCATATTTTCTCCTTTTTTTGGTCTTTTCTTATTTTTTGTTTTTTCCTTCTTTTTGTCTATTTTTATTGTTTCTCCCACTTTTTAATCTTTAGCTTGTATTTCTCTTTTTTTTTTCTTTTTAGTTTTCTTTTTTGCATTTATTGTCTTTTTTATTTCTAGTTTATATTTTTCATATTTTTGAAAAATATGGCTATGTCGGCACAAGTTATAGATGATAACAAAAATACCACAATAGCTTATTGTATTTATATTCATACCATCATTTATATTTTTGTATTCATTAATACAATTGTATTTGTATTTTATAGCTTGTGTTTGTATTTATATTTTCTAGTTCACATTTGTATTTGTATTTTATAATTTTACTTCTTTTTATATTTTATAGTTCACACCATTATTTATATTTTTGTATTCATTGATACAATTATATTTGTACTTTATCATTCGCGCTTATATTTGTATTTGTATTGTATAGTTCGTATTTGTATTTAAATTTTATAATTTCACCATCATTTATATTTCATATAATTTGTACTTGTATTTTAAAAAATTATTTTGTACTTGTAGTTTATAGTTGACTGCATCTTGTATTTGTTTTTCTGATTTTATTTTATTTGTATTTGTATTTATATTTTATTTTTATTGATGCACTTGTATTTTTAAAAGAACTATTTTGTACTAGTATTTGTAAATTGGTCACATATTGTATTTTTATTTGTAATTTCACTTATTTTGTTTATTTATATTTGAACTTGTAGTTAACAATATCATTTGTATTTGTAATTAATTAAAAAAAATTATTATTTTTCTACAAAACTTGCATTTATATCCATTGATACAAATTGTATTTTAACAATACAAATTGAACAATATAAATATAAATGATAAATTACAAAAATACAAATCTTAAACAATACAAATATAATGTTTACATTTATATCAAATGATACATGTTTATACAACTTGAACCATACACATACAAACGATACTTGTTTATATACAAAAACAATACAAATGATAAGCTTGACATACAAATACTAAAAATACATGTGCAATGAATGACACATTGCATATTATATATTTTAGACTCAACTAAATACAATTATTTCATATAATTATTTGTATACAAATACAAATGATAAATTTTATTCACGATTAAAGTATTCAAATACAAATAATAAATTTATTTAAAATATATAGTGTAATACGAATAAATATAAAAAATATATAAAACATAAAATAATGAGAAAAAAGACAAAGAATACAAAAAAATGAAAAATAAAGAAAAAAAGGAGAAAAGATGACAAAAAAGGAAAAAACGAAATAGAAAAGAAAAAAGAAATAAAAGAAAAGCTGGAAAGAAAAAATAAATATAAACAAAAAAAATAGAAAAAAAAAAAAGGAAGAGGTAAGAAAACTGGGAAAATATAAGAAAAAAAGGACAAAAAGAAAAAAAAAAGGGATAAAAAGAAGAAAAAAATAGGAAAAGAAAGAGAAATAGAGAAAAAAATTAAGGGAGAAAATAAAGGAAATAGGCTATAGATTGTATTTAATTTTTAAGAGAGGCTATAAATTGTACTCCCTCTATTTCAAAATAAATCAATTATTGAACTATTTTTTAATGTCCAAAATAAATGAATTATTCATTCTTCAAGAGACCTGTTAGAAATTTCTTCTAATTTATTCTTTTATTTAATGAGGTTCTTAAGTACGTCACATCTTTTAGGAGAGTAATTTAAGAACAGTTGAAAAGATAATAGTAAAAAGTAACCTACAATTTATGTCCCAAAACAGTTTTCTTAAAGGGTGTGTCATACTCTAATAATTCAATTATTTTGGAATGGAGGGAGTAATGAATTGAAACTTAGGTTAAATAGGGTAATAAAGAGCTTATATTTTCTAAGTCATGTAATTATTTCATTGTAAAAAAAGGAAAAAAGAAAAAGAAATAAATTATATAAATGGAAAGAAAACTAATTTGAATTGAAAAGAAACAAAAAAGTGTGGAAGAAAAAAGAGAAAAAAAACAAGAAAGAAAAAAGGAAAAAAAAAATACTAAACCTAAAAACAAAAACAAAAAACATAAAGGTAATTTATTAAATTAAATATATATAAATTGACCTGACAAGGAAAGAAAGTAAACTAAACCTAAAATTTCTTATAAATGGATAATCCTTCTTTTCTACAATAATATGTCCACAATGTAATTGTCAAATAAATTTTTTCAATATTATCATTGTTTATAAATTTGATTGTAATTTAAGGTATGTTTTTGAAAATTTTAGTTTTTGATGTTTACAATTTTGATAATATCTATGATTACAGAAATAATTTGCTTGCGATTTGAGGTAAGTTTTCTAAAATTTTATTATGTTCTCGAAGTTTATAATAATAAATCATCATGTGTTCGTGATAGACTAATTGAGAAGTTTTTAGTGAAATATTAATAGTATCTATGATTGAAGAGACAATTTTTCTTGTGATTTGAGATAAGGTTTTCAAAATTTTAGTATGTTTTTTATGTTATAAAAAATTATCATGTATTTCTGATAGATAGTTACTAATTGAGAAGTTTTCTTTTATGATTTTAGTATGTCCTTGATATTTAAATAATAAATTACCATGTATTTAGATAGATAATTGCTAATTGAGATGTAAAATTATTATTGATATTTTTTTATTTTTTTTTTTTTTGGGGGGGGGGGGGGGGGGGGGGGGGGTTGTCTATGAGGAAAAAAAAATCCTAGAATATATGGTGAGAGGAAACAAGGAAAATATTTATAGATAATTTTTTTCCCATATATGATATTTGGAGGTTTAGTTAAATTAACGATCTAGCTTCTAAATTATACTAACTGAATTGAATTCTAATGACATCAAATAATTTCATTCAAAAATAAAATTAAAAGAGGTGAAAGTAGAATTTTAATCCAATGACTATATATTTATAGTACGATAGGAATGTTTATTTATTAATCAAGATATATTTTCTTTTATAATATTGAAGTGATTTTATAAAACTGAATTCATTGAACGAGGTACACGTGCGAGGCGTATACCCTAAACTAGTTGTTAAAAATGAGGCCCCTCAAATTTAGTGCCTAAGGTGGTCGCCTTTTTCTCAATGAAGTAGAGTCGCCTCTAAATGAGAGATGCTTACCATCCGAGCAACTGCCTCTTGTCTTCTACTTTAAGAATCAAGTCTATCGGTTCACATTTTTTCTATTCTCGTTCGTGTATCCTCCAAAAATTATAGCAACATAAAACTTGCAACCGAGAAACAAATATATCTTGAATAAATCGGTAGTAACTAAGCTATTGGAGTAGCTGCAACACTTGTTCTTTCTATTTGAAATCTCGTAGCTTTGAACACAGGGACAAAACTAGAAGCCCAACTACAAATTTGTTGAATTCAGTAATTTTTGTTCAAATAATGTATTTATTGTCATTGATAAAGGTTATGTTTGAATCAATTTTGAAACAAATACATCGGTTAAAAGTTTTTTTGAGTTATGCTTTAATTAATTTTGAAACAAAATGCATCTGTTAAAAGATTTTGAGTTACAAAGCACATGAATGTGAATTTGATAATTCATTCTTCATTAAGTTTTACGTTTTTGATTCTTCAAAGAATGGTATATTTTGTTTTACAATATTCAGGAACCTATTAACTATTACTTAATTAATATTCTTATCCTATAACTAGTGTTTTTTTATTTGAAAAGATAAGCACTCAACAAAATACTTTTTAGTTGAATAAAAACAGAGAGACATTGATCAAATGGTGAGTCACCAATTCAAGAATAGAAGAGCAACATTGTTGAATGCTACTTGTTTTGTAGCTTAGTTGAATTGCAAAGATAGAGTTGTAATTAATTCTTCTGTTTGCTCGTGGGAGAGACTCCAATTATCTTCAAGAGTGTATTATCGTTCCTCTAAGTGAAGAAAGTTTTATTTTAAATTTCTTGTAAAATTATCATTATTATTCTAACAATTTAAAGATATCTGTCTCAATGACTTCTACATCAATATTGAATAGTATTTCATCTTTGCCCAATTCGAATTTTAAAATATTTTATGGCAAAGACCTTCCTAGATGTCATAAAAAGTTGGAATCCTTTTAAAGACGATTAAAGTTGGGATATGTTTGTCATGACTCGAGATGAGGCCCTGACCGCGATGGGCATTCCGAACCACGAAGACCCGATAGACCCCTTAGCATACTATCATAAGTATAATTCATATGAAACTGAAGTGCGGAAGGTATAGTGATATTTAATGAAAAAATTATACACAAATCATGTCAAAAGTGTTATGACAATACAATAAGCCAATCTCCTCTATGAAGTCTGTACTGAATACTAACTGTCTAGGCCAGGACAAGGCCCCCGATTGGATCATAAACTGAAAGTAGTCAACATATGAATAAATGACTTCCGAAATATGGATAGCTCACCAATTCTGTCATTATCACAAATGTTCTACTGATGTGATGGACCACGTGATTGTGCCTCGGAACCTGTATTATGGGAGGATCAATACTTGGAAAGTATTGTTATACAAAACAATCCAAAAATAACATACATTTCATGTAAAACAATCGAGAGCATCTTTGTAACTAATTTAGCATAATAAAGATAAAAATACATGGGCATACTTAAAAGTTTCAGTCAACCTCATAAAATATAAACTCAACTCCTTACTTTAATTCTGAGCTAAATGATACCCCCTACAACTTAGTACCCACGGGCTATATGAATCCGCCATTAACTCGTCGGCCAAGCCCCCAACCTAAGTTTTTCGCAAGGGCTGGAGTTTCTACTATCTGATACGCCAAAATCATATAGCAAGCGTACAATCTATATTGCAAGACATCATAAATCCGTATCGATAAAACACGATTTCAGGCAATACGTTATCTAAACTCACGCCTTCTTCAGGTAATCATCTAACTCTCTTAGTGCCCATTTTAACCTCTTAAAATCATTGTTCATGTTTGTAAAAAGTTCGTCTCTTATTTTGTTAAGTGCATTTCATAACAGAGTATCGTCATATCCAGATATGCAAGTCATATCATATTGTATCACATTATATCCATAACCTTTCTTATTCAAAAGCATGTTAATGACCACCAAAAGATTTAAACATCACATGAGAGTTCTTATTTCAAATAGCATATGAAACTTATGCAAAACATTCTCTTTTTAATACTATAACATGTGGTGGTCAAATCTTATATAAAGCACATGCAAATTCTTCATTAGAAAACAAGAGCATTTAGATTAATAATCACCTCTTTGAAAACATGTTAAATAACAATGCATAATAGATAAATAAGCATTTAAAACTCAAGAATTATCATCATTTATAAAACAGTCTAACACTAGTCACAAATGAATCTCATGATTTTAAAAAAAGGGACTTATAGTTCATGCTCTCAAATCTACTTCAAAATTCATAACGGATAGTAAGCATTTAAACTCAAGCTTTTAAATCATCCATTTGAGCAACCCGTAACATGTTAATACAATAAATTTCATCATGAGAGGGAAATTTCGTAAGTCATGTTCTAAAATCACTTTTCGAAACTCATAACATATGTATACATGATTATAACTCAAGTTCATGATAGAACCACCTAGTAATTTCATAATTTCATCAAACATGGGTTCATGATGCATGCTCTCCAAATGATTTACAAAAACACATTACATATACATACATATATATTTTTAAAACTTATTAAAAATATTAAACTTATGCCCATGAGAGTTAGGATAGTCCCACGTACCTTTTCATAGAAGAAAATTGAATAATAACCTTGAGTTTGGAATCTACTGCTTAAGAATTGAGAAATACCTCCTTGATGACCTTGAGAGGAAGAGGATGAGGGTTTGGGGCTTTCAATTGGTCTTGGGACGATTTTAGGGTTATATGACAAATTGGGGGAGTTATGGGGGGTTAAAGGACCTTTCTGCACTTGATTTAATGTGAAAAATACGTGTTTTAATATTTGGGAAAAGGTATTTAAGCCACAGACTCAAACCTGGAGAAAAATCTTTGCCTCGCGACCCCAAATGTGATGCAGCAACATTTCCTCGCGATCCAATCACGCACCCTGGACAGTGTCTCACTAAAATAATGTTTGATTTTGAACTCGGATTGACGAACGGTCAATTGAGTTGGAAAGAGGACTCAAAGGGATTTAATGTTATATATAATGGGCCACATAACTCCTTATATTCTAGGAGTAATGATCGTTGAAAGTTGATTCAAGAAAAATCATCAATTAAAACTCAACCGGTAAGAAAGTGCTCAACTTAACTTTGAGCTAGGAGATTTTTATCACATATACTCATCTACAAAGATATTCTCACACTAAAGCATTATTATCTACACTTATTTCTAACTAGAAACCATTAGGTTTGAATCTATATACGTAGGAATGACAGTTTAAACTCTAGCTCGAAAATGTGGGGTGTTAAAATGTTCTTAAAAAATCTTGTCCTAATGTTCCTGGTTCTGAGGTAGCATCTGATGAGGCTACTTTGATTAAAGAATAAATTTTCAAGTGATAATATAATAATTATTCATGAAATAATTATATTCTTAGAGAGATATGTGTAAAATATTATGATCAATACTGTGTTAAATGCAAATTTGCTAAAGAGATATGGGACACTCTTTAAGCTATTTATTTAGCAGAAGAATTATTTTCTAAGAAATTTCTTATTTCAAATTATATGGAGTTCAAAATGATTGATGACAAGTCAATCACTGAACAAGTATAAGAATTTCAACTTATAGCTAATAAAATTTCTATATCTGAAATTGTTCTTGATGAAAACATCTATGTTGATGTTGTTGTATCAAAACTTCCTCTATCTTGAAAAGAATACCAAAGCAAACTCTTACACAAAAATAAAGATTTGACTCTTGAATAATTATTGCAACACTTGCAAATTGAACAAACGACTCGATACCGCCATAATAATATTTTGAAAGAGCCTGCCATGAAAACTCATATGGTTGAAGAAAAATCAATTAAGAAGGAACCTGAAAACAAGAACTTTTCAAAGGCAAAAAAGACTATAAATTTCAAGCGTAATGGTGTCAATTTTAAACCTGGTGAATGTTATCATTGTCACAAAATTGGTCACTATGCATGTGATTGTAGAATTCTCAAAGCTGAAAAGAAGAAAAAAAGCAAATAAAAATAAAAAAAGATGAATTGAGTCAATGATCGTAGAAGTCTTTGTAATGGAAGATCAAGTGAAATGATGAATAGATACCAGCGCAACTCGTCAGATATCGGGCAATCGAAATTCTTTCAAGACCGCTGAACTAGTGGGGGAGGGTAAATTTTATATATGAAAAACTCATCCTCTGCTAAGGTTGTGGAAAAAGAACCTGTTGAACTGAAATGTACTTCTGAAAAGATAGTTACATTGATGGACGTATTGCATGTTTCTGATATTTAAAAGAACTGGGTATCAGGTACGTTTTTTTCGAAGCATGATTTTAAAATAGTTTTTGAAGAAGATAAGTTTATTTTATCTAAAAATGGCATGTTTATTGAAAAGGTTATGTTTCAAATAGAATGTTTAAGCTTAATATTGAAAATGAAAATATTCTTGCTTATCTTATGGAGTCTTTGGACTTATGTCGTGAACGTCTTGGGCATGTGAATTTTAGATCCATTCAACTTATGGTGAATAATGGATTTAATCAAATAATATGAAAAGAATCATACCACTAAGTGTCTTGTAGTAAATACAAGATTACAAAAAAACCCTTTAAGACAGTTGAAAGGACTTTCACACTTTTACAATTAATTCACACTGATATTTGTGAGATGAGTTGTTTATCGCGTCATGAAAAAAAGTATTTTATCACTTTCATTGATGACTACTCAAGATATACATATGTCTTTTCATTGAAAACAAAAGATGAAACATTTGAAACTTTATTAAAGCAGAGGTTGAAAGTAAATTAAGTCTGAAGATTAAATCAATTAGATATGATAGAGGTGGAGAGTACTTAAAATAAGATTTTATTGATTTTTGTGAAAAAAAAAGACATTGAAAAATAATTCATCATGTTTTATTCACCACAACAAAATGGTGTAGCATAAAGAAAAAATAGGACTTTCATAGAAATGGTTAATTCTATGATTTATGGATCTGATATATCTAAAAATTTATGGACTGAAGTCTTACTTTCATCATGTCATATTTTGAATATAATTACTTCCAGAAATCATGATGCAGAACCATAAGAACTTTGGAATAATAAAAAGTCAAATATAAATTATTTTAAATTATTGGGTTGCTTGGCTCATATTCGATTAACAGATCAATATTTAACTAAGATTGTCTATAGAGGAGTAGATTGTGTGTTTATTGGTTACTTACAAACCAATAAGGCTTATAGATTTTTAAATCTTGAGATCCTAAGATCTCACACGATTACTGAATCTTTACATGCTAAATTTTTTGAGCATATATTTTTCAAAAAAAAATTTTTTTGAACAATATGTAAGTTCTTGTATTTCTCCTCTTAAAAGAAAAATAATTGAGTCATTGAAAGAAATTCAATCAAGATGTAGCTCAATATCATCCAAATCAAAGAACTTTGGACCTAATTTTCAAGCTTACTTGGTTGAAAAAGATTTTGAAAGTTATGCTGAAGCTATGTCTTCATATAATGCTCCTTTTTTATGTGAAGACATTGATGAAATGCATTATATCATATCAAACAACATAAATTTTATCAGATCTTCCTCTTGAATGTAAACCAATTGATTATCGGTGAATTTTTAGGAAGAAAATGAAATTTGGTGGTACTTTAGCAAAGGACAAATGTAAGACCCCGCATTTTCGGGCTAGTCTTCGAACCATCGTTCCTACGTGTATAAGCTATAATGTAAATGATTCCCATATGAATATAAGTTTCATGATCTTTATCCTCGTGTTTAATATGCTTTTAAGGTGAAAAATATTCATAAGAATCACTTAGAACAAAGTTGAGCTAAGAGCCTTTGATTCGTCCAAAGCTTGATATTCAATTCTACAAGGGTCTATTTTGAACATATATAATTTTTTATATACATATAATTTTGCAGCTCAAGACCCACCAAATAGTATATAATTGAATTAGCTTTTCAACGATACTAATTTCGCCTTAATTCGATACCCGAATAAAAAGTTAAGGCATTTTTCGTGAGAGGCAGTAAGCCGACGCGATTGGGGTGCGGCACGGCGGTCCTCAATGCAATGAGCGACGCGACACATTACTGTCCCTGACGCGATAGGCGATGTGATACAGAGCTATTTCACCCGTTGTTTCAGTTCCTAAAGAGTCTAGGGGCAATTTAGTCACTTTCCCTCACCCAAATTCATCCATAACACTTAATTTCAGCCCCCAAAAGCATTAGATATATTATTTTTCATCTTTTTATCTCCAATAAAATGCTAGCCCCCTCAAGAACACCAAGAACTTCATCAAATTTTCTTTATGAAAAGCAAGAACCCAAGCTTCCTAATTCAAGAACTTCAAGAACATCATTAGAAATTCAAAGTTCAAGCTTCTACATCTAATTAATCTAATAAGGTAAGTGGGAGTTCATCCATGAGTCCCCTTTCACCCATGGAGCCCAAAAACCCATTCTTTAAGTTCAAAGTTAGGATATTTACATGTTAATATGAATTGTATCCATGAAACCTTTATGAATGTTGATCATGTATCATGTTTGCAAATGGTTTTTATTGGAATTGCCTTGATATGCTCGAATGGTGATTTTCACATGATTAAATCCTTAACCTATGTTTCTATATTGAAATTTATGTGATTTTCATGGTTTAACTACTCCCATGTTTTAACTCATAATCCTCATATGTTTGATTTCAAGTTAAGAGTACATGTGTTTTCAAGTGGAATGAGTCAATACATGTTTTGAATGTTATGATCTTCATATCAAATCCTTAAGTTGTGAATTAATCCATGTAGCCATGATAAGGGTCTCCACATGTTTGATAAAATTCTCATAATGTTCAATTAAATTACAAAGTGAATCCCCAAGTTATGAATTTTGCCATTTAACTCTATTGTTCCCTTATGTTTAAGACATTCTTATGTTCAAGATATGATTTTTACATGTTTTGATGAAATTTTCATGTTCAAGTTTATGATTCCCAAGTGTTTGATGAAATACCCTAATGATTGGGTTTTGAATACTGACTACTTATCATATCCCAAAGTTTAAGTATGTCCTATTGCTATTGTTATCGAGTCCTGGGGGTTATAAATATCCAAAACCTTAGTTGTTTACTTAGTCTCAGTATTTTCAGAATAGTCTTAGGTATGTTATGAGCAATATCAGTTTAGTCGGTTATTATAATTAGTAAACTTAGATCAATTCAGTAATCCGAGTCAGTTCAATTGGGAGTAGGATTCAGCATCGAGCGAATCCAGGGATGGGGGCATTCCTGCCAGTATAGGGTTTGACCCTTAGTGGCATTCCCTGAGTTACAGATCTACGTAGCCAACATAGATTGAGATATCTTCCTGCCAGATTAGGGTTAACATACACATATATCCCATAAGTCTTCCTGCCAGATTAGAGGTGACACAACCATTGTTAGTACCTGTGGCACGATACTAACACCCTTCCAACTAGGGTTATAGGTTGGACCCCGATCTGCTCAGATTGGGGCATGTCGGTTAGATGATACCTCCTACAGTTTCAGTTTCGGTATTCAGTTCAGAACTCAATTTAGTTCTACTTGACCATTGCATACAGTTATCAAATTTCAGTATTTTAGTTTACAGACTATTTCAGAATCATATTATATGCTTGGTCATGCATCCTCAAAATTTACAAGTTTTCATGCATTTGTGCTCAGCTATCTCATATTGTTCAGTAGTCCGTATTCATATATTAGAAACTCAGTATGCATACGTTAGTTATCCCTTTTTTCTTAGATTTTACTCATTTCGTCACCCAGGCATCAGCTATTCAGTTAATCAGATCAGTTCAGTGCATATAGGTTTGTTTTTGAATGTTCATGTATCCATGTTTTACCGTATCTCAGCTTTGCTTCTACTTATATTATAAAAGAAAAGTTTTAAGAAGCTAAGTGTAGTGATTCACCATCTTATTAGCTTATCTTTGTTACTCATTTTTTAATATGTTTCCAGCTTTCAGTTTACTCCAGCTTTCAGTTTACTCCAGCCTATTGGTGAGTCTACTCACATTTAGTATGCATGCTTTAAAATTGAATATATATAATTAGTTTTACTTATTGCATTCATCCCCCGCTTACTCAGTACATTCCAGAAGTACTGATCCACGTATATGTTTATGTGCTACATTGTCTCATAATGTACGTACCATTTACAGCCTATGCATCATGATCAGACAATTGCAGTTTCCAGACAGCAGGTGATGAGTTCTCTTATTTCAGAAACTCCAGACAGTTTTAGTTCATGTACAATTCACTTATTTTTCATATGTATTGATTAGTGGTAGTTGGAGGCATGTCCCATCTATCTATAGTCAGTATAGTAGAGGCTTCATAGATGTCAGTCAGAGTTAGTCATGAATTTCAGTTTCTTCCTTCAGATTTATCAGATTGTAAAACTTTATCAGTTACATACTATAGTAGATTTCTAGTATAATTATGTTTCTGCACAGCAAAACTTGTTATTTAATGTATTACAACTTAGTTGCTTAATAGTATGCCAGTTCATGGGTTAGCTTGGGATCACTTGTGGTTCCAAGCACCGTGTGCGTCCAGGGTGTACTCCCGGAGCGTTACAACAAAGCTCACTTAATATCTAAAGGTCTTACTCAATTGAAAGATATTGATTATTTTGATACTTTTACACCTGTAGATCAGATGACTTATATTCTTCTCTTAATTACTTTAGAAATAATTCATGGTCTTATAATTCGTCAGTTGGATATGAAGACTACACTCCTGAATGAAGACCTAGATGAAGAAGTTTACATGAAATAATCAGAAGGATTTGTCATTTCTGGTCATGAACAAAAAGTTTGTAAGCTTCTTAAATATCTTTATGGATTAAAACAAGCTCCAAAGCAATGACATGAGAAATTTTAAAATGTTATGATTTCTAGTGGCTACTTAATCAATGGTGAAGATATTTGCATATTTAGTAAATTGTTAGAAAATTTTGGTGTAATAATATGTCTTTATGTAGATGACATATTGATATTTGAAATTGATATTGAAAGAGTCAAAGAAATAAAATACTTTCTTGTTTCTCAGTTTGAAATAAAAGATCTTGGAGAAGCTAATATGATTTTAGACATCAAAATTATATGACCAACAGATGGTTTGAATCTCACTCAATTAAGTTATATTGAGAAGGTTCTGAAGAGGTTTTGTCATTTTGACGACAAGTCTTCTCCCACACCATTTGACCCTAACATCAAACTACTGCGAAACTTTGGTGATATTCTTGATCAATTGATATTTTCTCAAATTTTTGAGTCTTATGCATGCCATGCATTGTACCAAGCCAGATATTGATTATGCAGGAGAAATTTTGAGTAAGTTTACTGGTATTTTGGAGTTGGACATTACAATACTTTAATTCGTGTTTTAAGGTATTTGAAGGGTACAAAATTTTGGTTTGCATTATTCTACCTTTCCAACATTTCTTGAAAGATATAGTGATGCTACTTGAAATTTTGATCCGAATGAATCTAAATCTATTACTGCTCGAATTTTTGCTTTGGCTGGAGCAGCAATATCTTAAAAATCAAAGAAGCAGACATGTATTACTCACTCAACCATGAAGTTAGAATTCATTGCTATGTCTTCTGCTGGAGAAGAAACTGATTAACTGCAGAGTATACTGATACATATTCCATTATAGGGTAAGTCAATACCACTTTTAAGTATCTATTGTGATAACAATCTGCTATATTTTGAGCTTTAAGTGATTGTTACAATGGAAAGTCAAGAAAATTTCATCTCAAACACAATCATGTGAGAAAGATTATTGGAGGATGGCATAATATTGCTTCAATATGTGAAGTCCAGACTGACTTTAGCAGATCCTTTATCTAAAGGGCTAGACAAAAAAATTAGTGGTACAAACTTGTAATGAAATAGGAATAAAATATGTTGTAGATTGATTGTACTTTATGGTAACCCTACTTAATGATGTAATCTTGGGTTTAAAGGAAAAACAATTAAAGTCACAGTTGTGAAGCACATCAATAAAATTCTCTTTTTCCTTAGAGAGTGAGTAAATGTGCATAAGTTGAGATTTTTTTCTCTTGATGAATCTATAAAAGCGATCTCTATTGGAGTAAATAATAACACTCTTGATAGATTTGACAGTATTCCTACAAAAGAAAAGAGTGAGATTATATTCTCTTAATAAGTCTATACATCGACTTTGATTGGAGTGTGCAAAAAAACTCTTGATAGATTTATCGATACTTTCTTGTAAAAAAGGATGAAATTAATTTCTCTTAATGAAATTCATAGACTATCTGATCAGAGTATGCAAAGTTACTCTTGATGAATTCACCGCACTAAATGCAAAGTGGAGGCCACTTCAATAAGATTTTAATAGAAAAATTTTAAAGCACTTAGCTAAAAGGATTCAGGACACATGGCCATAAGGTGTCAAAGGATTTTGCTTTTCACCGAAATATAGTAATATGATGGAGTATTTTTATACTTCATTCAAATAACCACTTAGTTTAAAATTTGTTCACTATGTAGTCAATGATTTAGAAAGTCTTCACTAGCTAATGGTTCAAGTCTAAAAGACACCATTATTGATCAGAGACGAACCCAAGATTTGAAGATAGGGGGTGCACCATTATTTTGAACATAGTCATTTCAATTATCAACTACATAATTTAGCATACAACTCTTTTAAACTTAAAAATTATAAAAAATTATGAGCAAAGTATAAATTTTAAAATGATCAAGTGTCATTAATTTAGCACTAATATAACAAAAGTAGATCATCCTTTCATACTGGACATCGACGCATTTTCATATTCTAAAAATGGTCAATGATTGCATCGTTGCTTATATTTACAAATATATCCTTCTCAATGTAACAAACTATACAATCACTTAAAAATGCATCACCAATACTGTTATGCAATTCATTCTTGATATGCTTCATGGATAAAAAAACTTTCTCTACAGTTGCAGTAGCGACTGGTAGAAACAAGGTCAACTTCACAAGTAAGTACACAAGAGAATAAGTTTTCACAAGATTTGTGTTAACCAGTGCTTCTGCCAAATCACCAATTTCTTTCAAATTAGAGAATATAGGATCACCACGTCGCATGTGTATAATGAAAGTATCAAGTTGGTAACTAAGCTCCCGAAGCTTTAATTCACCAAACTCATCTGGATAATGTTCGGCCAATAACATTATTTTTTCCTTATCAAAATTAGCAAAAGCATTAGATGGATTCAATATTGCCATACCAATAAGCAAGTTACCACTCACAACATCAAAATGATTATTAAGCTCTTGAAGTTGAAAGTCAATTATAGTATAAAAGAGCTCAACACGTAAGTGATGTGAGTAAGTAACACTAGAAGGCCTACGGTTTAAATTTTTGGGAAGATAAAAATTATCCATCTTAGGTACCAAGATTTCATGTTTATCATAAAATACACGAACTTCATTCATCAAAGCATCCCATCTATCAACAATTGCAATATTGTCTTAGTAATGTCAAGAAATATTATAGCATTAACAATATCTTGCTCTTTCCTTTGTAATGATGCACTCAACTCATTGGACATTACCAATATCTGCAATATCAAGTGAAGTAAGAAAACAAATTCAAATTCATTGATCATAGTAAAAAAAAAAAAAAAGCTCTTGCTTGCAATATATCATTGGGATTAGAGCCTTCACATTTAATCGTATCAAGAACATGAGCTATAGATGAAAATAAAATAATAAAGTTATCCAATGTTCTAAAATATGATCCCCAACGATGTCATCTGGCCTTTGAAGCCCTCGTTCTTGATTTTACCCTTTTTCACTTTGAACTTCACAACTTTCTAGTAGTTGCTCCAATATTTCTGCTTGATGATCCCGAAGTTTATCTCTGAGCTTAAATGATGCTCCCATCACATTCAACACATTAGTAATAATAGCAAAAAAATCATCCACAAGCAAATATTTTTTGGCAACGGCTACAAGTGTCAATTGTAATTGGTGAGCAAAACAATGGATGCAATATGCCGATGGAGTTTCCTACAAAATCAAAGCTTTAAGACCATTCATCTCTCCTTGCATGTTACTAGCTCCATCATAGCCTTGTCCACGTATTTTAGATGTACTTAAAGAATGTCTCATAAGCACAGAGCATATTGTTTCCTTCTATGTTTTTGCCGATGTATCACCAACACGAACAATAGCAATAACTCGCTCATTCACTTTATCATTTTTGTTAACATACCTCAACGCAACGACCATTTATTCATGGTGTGATATATCCTTGAATTCATCAACTAAAATTTTAAAAAAATCTCCATCCAAGTCATCAATTATAGCTTTCACGGTTTCTTGTGCACAAGCACTCATAATATCCTTTTGAATTTTTGAAGAAGTCATCATAGCATTTTTTGGAGAATGTTTTAGAATAACATTATTCAAATCGGGAAGCATTTTTTCCAACCATTCCAAAAGACCTAGAAAAAGGCCTTTATTTTGAGAAAATTCACTTTCATCATGACCTCTAAAAGACAATTCGATTTTCAAGAGAAATCTTGCCACATTATTTGATGCCTCTAAACGAGTATGATGCTTACTTCTTATTTTCTCAGATTGCTTGTTCAAAGCAACTTGAATTGATTGAGATTGATTCTCAAAATCTAGCATCTTATTGAAACATCTTCTGTGGACACTATTCACTTCATCGACATGTAATTAAAATCGTTCCAAACTATGATTCCAAGTCTTAAAGTCGATTTTCGTGAAAAAGTCACCTGCATTGCCCTTTACATAATCATTTTTAAATAAATAGCAACACAAGCAAAATGCAACATCTTTCTTCACACTATACTCTATCCACCTAGAATATGAACCCTCGTATCATGTCGAATTAAATTGATGCATTTTCGTTCCAATTCTAATTTGAGGAAATTGAGAAAGAACTAGTTGAAAAGGTACTCGTTGAATATAGTGTCTTCTCACTTGATCTCGTGTCGTAGAGTGATATTCATGAATTGATTTTCTTTCTCCAGGATCGAATTTAAATTAGTTCACATCAAACTCTTCTATAAGACGGGAAGAATTGTCTTTAAAACTAGAACTTGATTGAGGAGAAAAATATCTATCCATTTCGATTCACAAGAATCAATAAAAAATTCCTACAAAATAAAATTTTCGTCACAAATATAAGTAAGTATAACATTACTTATAGAGGAATCACACCCCATCTTCCATATTACAAAATAAATAAAATATAATAAAGAAATCTCACCATTACAAAAAAAAAATGCATAAATTCAATTGGGGAATCACACCCCTCCTTTCATAAAATAATAAAAACGATATGATATGTAATGGAGGAATCACACCTCTAAAAAAAAAAAGTGCAAACAATTTCAATAAGGGAATCACACCCCTCCTCGTAAAACAACAAAAATAATATTATATGTAATCAAAGAAACACACATTTATACTCCCATCTTTTATAAGACAAAATAAATAAATATGACATTTTCAATTAAAGAATTACACCCCTCTTTTTATAGCAAAATAAAAATAATATATAATAGAGATAAGAAAAAAGGTTAACTTGTGTTGTTCCGTTTTAATGATTGTTGTAGTGTTGTGCGTTGATAATTTTTGTTCCAAATAATTGGCTTGAAGAGAATTTGAAGAAATTAAAACTTTTAAGGATTTGGAATTGGAGGAATTTGATATGTTGTGTTGGCAGTTTTGGGTTGGGATTGGAGAATTGTTAGCCCATGGTTTATTAAATGAGAAATATATATTAATTTTAATAGAAAGTAAGGGTGGGCGTGGGGCCAGATGAGGAGATGGCAAGGACACACAATTAAATAACAATTAAAGGTAAACAAAAAAGGATCTTAGGCAGGAATTGAACCCGAAACATCACGAGAACTAGACCTTACATTAGCCTTCTAAACCAGTGCACCTAATTGAACTTTGATACTATGGGTGCACAATTTAATATATTACCACTTTGTCACAGTATCTATACATATATATATATATGGTTTTTCTAAAAAAGTTACCGGGTGCACGTGCACCTCCCCAGAATCCATGTGGGTTCGCCTCTGTTATTGATGCATGTTGCTAGATTAATGTCTCAAATGAATTTTATTTTTAAAGAGAAAAATTCTTTAAACAAGTGAAAAATTGTTATTGATAAAGGTTATGTTTACTCAATTTTAAAATTAATACACCGATTAAAAGTTTTTGAGTTATGTTTCAATTAATTTTGAAACAAATGCATCTGTTAAATATTTTGAGTTACAAAGAACAACAACAATAAACCTAGTGTATTCTCACGAAATAGGGTCTGGGGAGGGTAAAATGTACGCAGTCCATGCCGCTATCTCCGAAAAAGTAGAGAGGTTGTTTTCCAAAGAAGTAGAGAGGTTGTTTTCCAACATGAATGTGAATTTTATAATTCATTCTTCATTACATTTTTCATTTTAGGTTTTTGAAACAATGGTATATTTTGCTTTATAATATTCATGAACCTATTAACTATTACTTAATTAATACTCTTATCTTACATGGAACTTTTATCTTATAAATAGTGTTTCTTTTATTTGAAAAGATAGGAACTCAAAAAAAAAAATACTTTCCCCTTGAAAAACATTTGAGAGACATTGATCAAATTGTGAGATCAACAGTTCATGATCAATAGAAGAGCAACATTCTTGAATGCTACTTGTTTTGGAGGCTTAGTTAAATTCCAAAGATAGAGTTGTTACTAATTATTATGTTTGCTCATGGGAGAGACTCTAACTATCTTCAAAAAGCGTATTATTGTGTCTCTAAGCCAAGCAAGTTTTATTTTGAATTTCTTGTACAATTATTATTATTATTCTAACATTTATATTAAGAAATTCATCAAATATGTAGAGATATTTAATTTAGAGTACATGCCATTTAAAGTTGTCGTTCTAAAGTCCAGAACTCATAAAATTAAAAAGGTAACATCATAAATCCCTAGATGTTTAAGTGTTATAACACTTTATCCCAACAATTTGCTAAATTACATCATATCTCGAATTTTAAATTTGTGATACATATGTTATAACGTGATACATATAATTAGTGATACATTTAAAACAAAAAATATTTTTATTTTAGGAACTAACGAGTTCAATTATTACGGGGAGTAAAATTAGGCACAAATCGTGAAAATGATAAATCTGGTATCAGATGTATCATAATGATACATCTAGTTTCAAATGTATCACAGTGATACATTTCGTAAAATTACTCACTAATCATTAAAAAATCAATATCACACAAAAATAAATAATTTGCATATGTTAGATGTATCAAATATTTATAAATAATTTAAAGTTAAATATTAAATTACATCATATCCTGGATTTTTAAATTTGTGATACATATGTTATAACGTGATATATATAATTAGTGATACATTTAAAACAGGAAAGATTTTTATTTTAGAAAGTAACGGATTCAATTATTACAGGAAGTAAAATTAGACACAAATCGTGGAAATGATAAATCTGGTTTTAGATGTATCACAATGATACATTTCGTAAAATTACTCACTAATCATTAAAAATTCAATATCACACCAAAATAAATAATTTACATATGTCAAACATATTTTAAATGTATCAAATATCTATAAATAAACATATGTTAAAGTTGTATCAATTCATGATAATTTGGGAGAGATTTTATGGGATGAAATATTTGAAAAAAAAAAATCCTCACAGATAAATAGATTGCATGCATTAATTGTGGAGTAAAAGTAGGGTGGGGATTTTATTCATATGTATTAAGAGTAAAATATAAAATTCGAAATTTTAAGTAATTATTTAAAAAATAAGAAATTTTGGATAATAAGGTCTCTTAAGTTTATGGCTTTGTGTAATTTATCCAAATTAAAATTTACCTTCTGTTACCCCATGAAAGCACTAATATGCGCCAATATTTGCACCAAAAATCACTGCTGCATGGTTCAAATTTTTTCTTGAAAGAGAACATGAAAAAGTACCACCAAAGTAAAGTAAGTGTTTCTCTAATATTATTTTTTTTTGTTAAAAAAAAAAATATAGTATTAGCTACGCAGCTCAATATTCGGATGATAGTGAAAACAAAATCCAAGGATGGTACGAAACTAACTTAAGAACACGAAATTAAAATCAAACAAGAAAATCGATGAAAGAATTAATTAGATTTAAAATTAGGAAGAATTTAGGACTAATTAAAGTAAGACCCTAATTACCCCTAAAAGTAATTAAATCCTACTTACATGTGTAGAAAATCTTTCGTTAGTGGATAATATAATTTATTAGAAACATGAAGTCACTGGCTCGTGACCTATTATTATTAGACCTATTGGTGAGTAATAAATAAGTAGAACGTATTGTGTGGCTATAAAGCTCTAGCGGGGTAATTAGGAAGAATTAACATCTCTTGGCCTTTACTTAAAAATATATTTAAAATATTTTAATTTTTTTGAGTTTCATACTTAGCTTAAACTATTGGTATGGGAGATTTCTAGATTAACTATCACCAATTATTTATTAAAATACGTTTCAACTATAAATAGTTAATGATAATTTATGTAGGAAACCACATACTTGATGGGATAGTTCAAATATGAAACTCAAAAAATCGAGATATTTTAGGTATGCTTTCATCCCTCACTCTGAAAGAAAATAATTTTTTCGTATTTCTATATATATATATATATATATATCCTCACTTCTTACTTTACATAAATGTCCATATTTATCATTAAAAAATATGAAATTTTTGGTTTTTTCATTCAAATTTTTTTAATTTTTTCCTCCCTAAATATCTCCATATAATACTGGCAGGAGAAAAGGACCAAGCAACCATCTTCTCGCTGAAATTTCAATTTGTTTTATAAGTTTTCTCTTCTCTCAATATTGGTTAATGCATTATGAAGGTAAGAATATAGTTTTTAAATACTATTTCTTTGGTTTATTAAATTGTAACGTTAAATATAATATTTTTTTCTTTTTAAAAGAAGGGTATCAAATATGATTCTATTTATTTACTTTCTTAGTTTTTTTAGATTTGTCCTTATTTTTTATTCATAAACTCAACATTTAAGTTTTTGATAATTGATTTTATTATTGAATGATTTAGTTTGCTAATAAATTAAAATTATTTCTTTGAATGGTTTAAAAAAAACACAGGTTCTTAATAGTATCAATGATTCTATTACAGGAGTTTGAAGAAGGCGATGTCCATGTGATGATGTTGGATGCATTATTAATGAAAATGTACTTATAGGAACTACAACAATTTTACAAGAACTTAAACAAGAAAATAATTTTGATAGCAGTAATAATAGTTTAAAGAGTGGAAAAGTGTTTAACAGTGATAATGAGGCTTATAATTATTATGTATATTTTGCTACAAGACATGGCTTATCAGTTAGATGTGAGAGTCATTTGAGAAGTACAGAACATCCTATGCGAATTTATAAAGGGATTATGTTTGTCATCGAGCTGGTAAGTGTCGTTCTTAAAAAATAGCAGACAAAGACCTATAAAGAGATCAAACTTTCAGATGTAATTGTAAAGCCAAAATGTTCATTTTCAAAGATATAATCAATGGCATCACTCGTTGAAAAGTGGTATATTTTGATAATGTCTAAAATCATGAACTATTGAGTGATAAGGAAACAAGATTTCTCCCCGCTTATTGAAATATTAGCACTGTTAATTAAAAATAAATTATACTTCTTGCAAGAGTTGGTTGTTCTATAAGTTTAATAAGAAGGATGCTTGAATTAAAAAAGGAAGTAGATCTAGGTCAATTGTCTTTTACGGAAAAAGATATAAGGAACTTTGTTCAATCTGAAAGTTTTATCAATATTGAAAGTGATTCATTAAAGCTACTGAAATATATAAGAATTTGAAAGATAAGGATGGTGATTTTCAGTATGATTTTACTGTTGATGCATGTCAAAGACTTGAACATATTATTTGGGCATTTGAAAAATCTATTCGTGCATATGAAATTTTTGGAGAAATAGTTATTTTTTATACTACTTATTGAATTGAATCGTTATGAGATGCTATTAGGAGTTTGGATTGGTTTAGATAATCATGGAAACTCTTATCTTTTTTTGTTGTATTCTTTTTCAAAATGAGAAAGCAACTCCATCTTCGTGGGAGCTAAAGGTTAATGTTGTTTTATTCTTTATTTGTTTTAAAAAATACTCTATCTTTATAGCTAATATTACTCATTATGCAGAGTTTTTTGCGGCTCATGAATGAAAAGCATCCACAAACTATAGTAGCAGATCAAGATCTTGGCTTAACAGAAGCAATTACAAATGAAATGTCGCACACCAAACATGCATTTTGCATATGGCATATTACATTCAAGTTCTCCATTGGATTTTCTTTTGTCCTTGATTCAAAGTATTTGCAATTTAAATCTGAATTTCACACGCTTTATGATCTTGGCAACATTAAAGAATTTGAACTCCAATGGAATGAACTGATTGTCAAACTCTATCTTGAATCAGATAGGCATATCAAATTAAGGTACTTAAATCGAACATCATGGACATTACCTTATTTGAAGGAATATTTTCTTGCTGGAATAACAACAACTGGACGCTCGAAATCCATTAACGCACATTTGAAAAGATTTTTACATGCAAGAACAAATTTAAAAGAATTTATTGATCAGGTCGGGACTGCGGTTAGCATAAGAAATCATGTCGGTGAAGAGGTAACGATGCAACAAAAGTATTACATTCATCGTATTAAGACATTCATGTCAATAGAAAAACATGCTTCAAAAGGTCTCACACCTTTTGCTTTTAAATTATTACAAGATGAGATGATACTCTCTCTTGAATATGGCTTATTTTCATATAATGATGGATCATATATTGTTCGTCATTACAGCAAAACAAATAGGGGACATTTTGTCTATTGAGGGGGATCAGAAGAGGGTTGTTCACTGTTCTTGCCGAGAGTTTGAATTTTCAAAAAATTTATGCAAATATTGTATTCGCACCCTTACTGCTCATAACTATTTTATGTTGCCTGAGAAGTATTTATTGGATAAATGGAGGCAAGAAAATTCATTAGTCCTAAAGTTCAATCATATAATAAATTCTAGTAATAATGATAATGAGTTTTAAGGTCTTCATTCTATAATTCGAGATTTGACTGTTGAATCAATAAAGATAAAATATCGTCAAGAATGTGCTACAAAGAAATTAGAAAGAGTGTTATAGATTATTCATTGTCTTCCCGAAAATGAAGATATCGATGAGGAAAACAAACATGCTACTTTAAGTTTATCTATAGAAAAAAATATTCTTCAATTGAAGATTATGATCACATTAAAAATACGCAACAATCACAGATAAAAGAAAAAAAGAAAGAAAGTAAAAGGGTATACCTGGAGGGATTAAAGCTGCTAAGAAATCAAGACATTGTCATGTTCTTAATTGTGATGGAACTGATCATGACTCAAGAAATTATCCACTAAAGAGAAAAATAATTAAAATTTTCATATCACAATCTCCTAACAAGTAAGTAAAATTTGCATTATGTCTAATCTCATGTTAAATGTACATACTCAGATTGTATATAGACTGAAATAATAATATAATTATCTTTGATCATAGGATTTCAAAAGGATGGACAACAAGCTCTGAAGCAATCCACTAGTAAAAGAATTTTTTTGCCTGCTAAAATCAGTCGTTTCACATTTTATTTTGTTGAATGCAACTTTGAATTGTGCAGAGATTTAAAATTATTAATGATAATTATTTTATTTGCAAACAAGAAACTATTTTGCTAATTAGAATAATATATTGTATATATTCACTTCAGTTATTTATTTATTTTTATATTGCACTGTATTTTTTTCTTGAGTTGGGGTCTATCAAAAAGAATATTTCTACCTCAAAAGTAGTGGTAAGATATATGTATATCATTGTGGTAAGATATGTGTATATCGTTGTTGTAAAAGAACTAAGCTCTATTTATGTACTGGGTTAGAGTAAACCTGACTATCAGGTCTATTGCACCATGCAATTTGCATGTAGCCTTACTTTGTCTTTGGTATGAAATATCATTCACATTTAGAAGATGGAAACTTATAATAGTATTTCTGGCTTTATGTTTCTCCGAGACTGGATTTCTGTGACTTATTATTCTTTCAATGTTAGGATGGTTGTGATGGGGAGATCAGTTTGTTTCTATACAGAAGAATGTCAGCGAAGAGAAAATTCAACCACTGATTGTTAAATACGGACCGAAGAAATGAGTGAGAAAATATTGACATTTATTTTGGTACATTAGCGTGCTCGGTAGTGAAATGGGTGACAATGCGTTCTTCTTGCACTTGTTCTTTTTCTGAACTAACTCTAAAGAGAGTAAAGCATTACAGAGGATCCTATATTGTGGAAAAGAGAAATGTCTAAAAAATGTCTACCATTTTACATGTAGATTTTGTCAAATGTGCTTCCTAGAAGTCTCTCTCGTAATATGAACATCTTAATCCGTAATTTATAAATTTTAGTGAGTAATGGAAAAAATAAAGAATTCAAATGAAAAAATTGTCTTACAAGCAATTCAATAAAAGTCGCCTCTAACTTGAATCAGTGTGCTAGAAATGCAGATCTAAAAAAATTAAAGAAACAAAGCAAACAAAGAAAAAAATCAAGAGAGGCAGACCATCGATAATTCTCAAGAATATCGATGATGAATGTGAGATAGAGGAACTGAATGTTAGGAAATTATGTAAATGAAAAAATTGGTGTCAATTTAGGGAGGGATTGGTGTCACTTTATGGAGGGAGGGAAAAATTGAGAAATTTTGGATGAAAGGACCAAAAAATTCATATTTTTAATGAATAATAAGAATATTTATGTAAAGTAAAAAGTGCGGATGGGACTAACATACTACCTTCATGTAGTATGTTAGCTAACATACTACATTATAGTGAGAGAAAAGTATATATATATATATAATCCTGCAAAATTAATTTCCTCACATAAAAATGCAAATAGGATAAGTTGCCTTTAAGAGGTGAAAAAAAAATCATTAGTGTCACCATAATGTTGGGATCGCGTGTAACTCCGCACTAATATGATATTATTCGCTTTGGGCCAAGCCTTTACGGATTTGTTTTTGGGCACCTCCCAAAAGGCCTCATACTAGTAGAGTTGGGTGACACTTTAAATATTGGACATGTTTCCTCTATTTTTCCGATGTGAGATTGTGTTTGCTACTCAACAATCCCCTCCCCCCCCCCCTCAAACCAAGACCACATCATTTGTGACCTCCACGTACTGCCACTACCAACCAGTGGAACACGCCGCTTGACCATCACTTGTCAAGAAGACTTTCGACACGAGGTATCAACCGTAGATCTCAACTACTAGGTCACTTCACATGATCTGCCAAATATCTTGTACCGCCGTTATCATCCAACGGGACACGCCGCCTGATCACCACTCACCAGGAAGACTTTTAACACAAGGCACCACTTGCAGATCACCAGTCTTGTCGTTACACCGGAAACTTTTCACCAATCGCAGTCACCGCTCTGACACATCCGAACCTGGGCTCTGATACCACTTGTTGGGATCGCATGTAACTCCGCACTAGTATGATATTGTCCGCTTTGGGCTAAGCCCCCACGGATTTATTTTTGGGCACCTCCCAAAATGCCACATACTAATGGAGTTGGGTGACACTTTAAATATTGGACATGCTCCCTCTATTTTTCAAATTTGAAATTGTGTTTGCTACTCAACACATAATAGTTAAATGAAAGATGATACAATTATTATTTTAAAAAAAAAAAAAAAAAAAAAGAGCAGAACTCGATGTAATAAAATTTCCGCCAACGGGAGCATTCAATTGTTTATTGTAAAATTCTAAGCTCAAATAGCTACAACAATTTTCAAAAGCTATATTCCTCTTCTTTATCTTTTTCTTTTGCCCACAAATTAAAGAGGATGTAACCTTTATCTTTCTTCTCCTCCCACGACTTTTCATGCATTTACTCCTATGAACTCTGTGGCCTTGCATGCTTTAATTTTAATGCATAATGGTAGGGGACACTTTGCTTTCTGGCTTATCCATAATTTGCTATAGCTAAAATAAAAATAAAATTACGGATAGCACAATTTTATAGTTCACCGCTAATACTTTTTAGCCGTGGTGGATCTGCAGGAGGACACTGTTTACTCGAATTCCTATGATATAAAGCTATACTCTATGTATATAGAGTAAATTTTTCTCTCACATTTAGGTATATATATGAATTTTGGATCTCTTGAGTAAGATGCAACATATTAGCTTTAACGGTTTAGAACATTCAAAATGCACCAAAACGTACAAGGTTTGAATCTCACTGTAAAAGCTTTGGGTTCGTCACTGGTATTTAGTGATGGATTAGCATAATCAAAAAAGATTTTAGTTGCAGATGATTTGATGGCTAATTAATAATTAAATTTCTAACTAATTTTAATTTAAGCATAATATGTAAACCTACTGACCTTAACTGACAAGTAAATGCTTCAACTTTAAGTATCTACATATAGACACATCAAATAGTCTTTACTGTGTGTCAGTTGAACATCTAACTTACAAATGATCAATTGAACACCTTCAAAATTAAGTGCCACATCAGTATTTGAATGTTTCCGAGACATAGTAGAGATTGAAATATAATAGTTGAAATATTTAATATTTACGAGTTGAGATCAAATTAAATTTCTTAAATATGCACTTCCAAATTAGAGAGCTAATTAGAGATCTTGGAACCAATGAAACTAGACCAGTAATTATGTTTTAACTTATATAAATCATTCCTAACATTCTTTTTTATTTACTTTCTTATTGATGAATATTGATCAGATATTCATAGTATATCCAAATTTTAAGATAAATATTTCTTTTTCCATCCTTAATAAGTAAAAGATTAATTTCTACTTCACAAGTAGTCTTAATTTAGTAGTGTCAAAATAAGGGGGGCCGGGGGGGGGGGGGGGGGGATATTCTGCCTTTTAATTTAAAAAGAACTTGACCATTAAGAAAAAGAAAAAAGTACTTAAGGACACTGCTTGTCCTGCTCCTTAGACTAGCACTGGAGTTCCTTTTTCCCTTTGATACCTTGCTTCATCCTATTTATATGTATGCTGCATTTGTTTTTATTTAAGATTCAAACGTCTAAAATTGAATACACATCTGAATGATTAAAATAATGTCTCTAGAGAAAACTGAATGATTAAGACTGTTTGTTTTTTAATATTTAAACGTGCAAGAAAAAAATTATTTATATATATAATAAAATAAAAAATACAATTCAAATAAATAACTAATTATATATCAGAAAAGTATGTAAGTTAATACAACAAAATTATTATTTGATTGAAAAAAATATATTTATATTTGTTAGTAATAGTGGAGATGGTTTATAATGGTAGATGCAGTGACAATGATTAATGTTAGTGATTAATAATATTAGTGGTGATAGTTGTGATGGTTGACATTATAGTGACTGTTATGATGGTGACGGTTGATAGTGGTTGTGATGGTTGTGATATGACGTTGCTTGATGTTAGTAGTTGGAGGTGATGATTGTGATGGTTGAAAAATGAATGCATGATGGTTGATGATGTGTTGGTGCTAGTTGGAGATGTTGTTAGTTGTAATGGTGGGGATGATTGTTAGTAGAGATAAATTGTAGCAATGATAGTGATTGAAGTGATGGTAGAGGTGGCGTTAGTAGTGACAATGGTGGTGCCCGTCGAAGAATGTGTGGAGATTGTGATATATTAGTGGTACGTAGTTAGCGGTAGTGTTAGTTGTGATAGATGAGTTGGCCGATAGTAGGGATTGACCGATAGTGATTGATAATGGTGGTGCTGTTGACGGCGGTGATGGCGGTAAATATAATTAGAAAAATAAGGGTAGTAGGTGTTGTAGTGGTTGCCAATAGTGATTGCTAGCAATATTTGTTATCGATGGTGGAAGTGGTTGGTCGTGGTGGGTGGTGGTTGACATTGATGGTGGTGGCTGACATTGATGGTGGTGGCAGAGGTGGTGACTGACGATTATGAATAGAATAGCGGTGAATATTATTCAATACCAGAATATCTCTTCAGACCTATTAAGACTTATTTGAATGATTAAAACCTATTAAGAGCTAAAATCTTAATAAAAAACAAATACACTTAATGGTCTGAAGTCTGAAACATTCAGATTCAGACCTCCATTAAGTGCAAACAAACTCCGTGGCACCTTTCGAATTTTAAGGTTAAAACAATTTTTCTATTTAATCATAACTTTTTCATAAACAACAATAATAATATACCTAGTTTATTTTTAAGAATATTTTAAAATTTTCAATATTGAGAATTCTAGTACATTTATGTAATTTCTAAATACACAAATTTTATTTTAAATAATTTAAAGATTTCATAATCAAATTTACAATCAAAATTAAATTATTTGACTCTTAAAATTCAAATTGTATATTAAATTATTTGATTCTTAAAATTTGAATTGTATCACATAAATGGGGATCGAGAAAAAGAAAATTAAACTAACATCATGTTTGGCACTATTTAATTAGTATGTATAAAATTTAACATATTAAGTACAATATTTGAGTACCGATTCACGATCAAGTAATTGTATACTAGATTATTAATTAATGACTATCCCTTTTTATTGTCTAATATTTTTAATACTGTTATATGATTGAGCGTCTATCGAAAATAACCTCTTTACTCTCTCGAAAATAATGATATGGACTACATACATTTTATCTTCCTCAGACTCCATTATATGGAAATATACTGAATTTGTTGTTGGTGTTGTTATATGATTGAGCGGTTAATTAAGCATATATATATAAAGAACATGCAAATAAATTATGGTCAATCTGTTTAATTAACGCTCAAAATTTAAATAATGTCAAATAATTTACGACTGAGGAAATACGAGGATATGGTCATGCTAACATAACAACATTTATAACACGCGAAGCCAAAGAGAATATAGTCAGTCGTCTTTTCCAGAACAATTCACAAAAAGTAAGTACTGTAGACTATAGTAAAAACTAAAAAGCCAACACTGACATTCAAAAATTACGATAAAGTAATAATTACTCATTCATTTTTAATTATAGATTTTGATTCGAGTTTTGAATATGAAAACATTTTTGATAAAAAAAAGCATATTTATACCAATATAAGAATTTTTTATACAAAATTAAATTAATTAAAATTTAATATAAATATAATAAAAAGAACAAAGAAAGCCAACACCATCTAACAATTCCAAATAATTATATATGCTTTCTGCAGCTTTCTGCTATCTTGATAAAACACAATTTGTGACGTCGCTGTATCCAACTATCTGACATATAAAAACATTATGTTTTTGGCATGCCCACATATATGATCTGAGGCTCTGAGCTTCCTCTTCGTTGTTTGATATAGTAATATTATATTGTAGTATTATTAATTTTTTATTTAGTATAATTTTTCAACTTACATATATCAATCTTTTGATATTGTTTCATGTAGATAATTAATATATAGTAAAAGACATATTTTTAATTATAATTTCACCTTTTTCATATTTTTAATTATTAATTAATAAGGTCTTGGATTCAGTTTCATTTGGCATAAAGTAAAGAACGAAACATGTAAAGAACGAAACATGTCATACATACGTAATCAGAGGGATCGTTGTCTATATATTTTCCGCATAGTGAAGTAATCTATCTTTTGAGGAATCAAGTGTTTTTACATATAATATATACGTGAAACTATAGTTTTCTGCTTTTAATAATATTACTGTTGAGTTATCATTTTTCTAACAGAATTATGAAGAAGAAGAAGCATAATATCCCATCATATAGCAAGAATACACAACCTGGGACAACAACAGATCAGCTAAGTTTAGTAACACAAGGTGAAACTTTGCTAACAAAATGTTTCATAGGGAAGAGTACTACTGGTGGGGCTTCTTGGATAGGCTTAATGAAAAAGGCTTTTAGATCGCCTGTCAAAGAAAATGATATCAAAAGTATCAGAAGAAGAGAAGATGCTCATGAACAAGAGGAAGAAGAAAAGGTAAGTACTTTAACATGTTTACACTACTCAATTTATTAGAACACTCACAAAATTTTGAGAATTAGCTACGAACTTCGTTGTTAATGTGTTGCTGAGATGCTCCTACGTAGCTAACAATATTTTTTGTTAACCCCACGCTAAATAAAATTTGTTGGTAATTTCTGATAGTGACGACACATTTTCTGTAAGAAGTATGTGAAGCTAAACATATTTATACTAGCAATTAATTACCAACTTCATTGCTAATACAAATTTTCTTGTTTAGCTGTAAGATTTGTGTTTAGCTAGAAATTTGTATGTCGCTGCCAGTATGCCGCCTTTTCCTTTAAAAGTATGTGAAACATGCAATAATTAGAGACATAAATGCAGATCTAGAGTTATTCTGCTCATCATTTCACTAATAAAAATATAAGAATCAACTATTGATAAATTCTATAATCAAACAACAATTTAGCAACAGACTAGTGATAAAATAAGTAGCTAATTATTCTAGCTCCTATTTTTGTTTGCAGAAGAGGGGAAAACGACGATGGCTCTTCCGGAAGCCTACACTTCAGGAGACAACATTAATTCATCAAAATCAAGATCAAGCTGAAGCAACTACTACCAACATCTCATCAAGTACAATTAGCAAAGGAAATTTGGCTACAAATTTACTGCCAGAAAAAGCTGAATTGAAGCAAAAAGGAGCAATTGGAGTAGCCAAGACCAGGGATGGACCTACTCTATCAGGTTGTTCAAATCCTGTATCTGTACTTTATTTGTCTCACGCAACGTTTTCGATATTCAAATTACGTCAATGTTCACAGCATCTTGAATATTCTTTTTTTTTTTTTCCCTTTTTGTGTGTCATTAAAAGATATAGTAACTTAATCTTTTCATATAATTTTTTAATATTAAATTTTTACTTTAAAAATATTGTGATTAGCTTTAGAGATTAGTCAAATTAAGCTAGCGTTTGATCATAGATTTTAAAAATAATCTTTGAAATGTATTTTTAAACTAGTGTATGTATCCGCGCGATGGGCGAAGTTAAGCATTATTTTTAATTATTTTATATTAAAATATCTTTTTTGAGCATTCTAGATCATATTATTTTACAAAAATTCAACTATCACATTATTTCTCAATGATATGTGGAAAAAAATAAATTCTAATCTCAAAATACAAAAATTAGAATATATAAATTTCATTATTCACAACAAATAAGTAATAAATAGCTTAGGAGAAGACTCCAAGATAAATGAAAGCTTCAAATTTAGGTTTGTTATACATAACAAATTACGTGAGTTTATTTAAATTAGTAAAAATTTTAAATTTTCTTAATTATATATTTTTTAACTTAAATTCAAATTTCAAATACAATTTTAAGTTTCAAATTAATTATTTTTTCTTTAAAAAAATGCATGTGTAAAAATCATACTTAAAATCAATTATATTTTTGAAATAAAGTGATTTTTACAAAAATTATAGAGATCTTGCTACAATCCTCCTGCACAAAAAAAAACATCGATTAATTGTAAACATAGAATTTTTAAGCTCGATTCAAATAAAAAATATGACATTGCAAATTTTGTGTGAATTGACAATGATTCAGGAGATTAAATAGGAGAAGGGAGCATAATGCATTTTACTTTTAAATTAACTCTAATTTGTAATTTTGATGCAAAATTTATCATAAATTTCTCATAAATTAAATGAATAGATCACCATTGAATAAAAAATAAAAACACATCAGATCAAATGAGCACTTATTTTAATAACATACTAATATAAAAATGATAATAAAAAAGTAGCATTTAAAAAGCTAAATTCTTCAGAAAAAAAATTCAGCATTACTTTCTTGAGTTCAAGCATGCTTTATATCTGCAAATAAATCATTTAAAGCGATAACATATTAGATTAGTTGATTCATTGAAATGAAACAAAATATCTAAACATACAACATTAAAAATAATGAAAAAAAATGCACAAAGATTATGAATAAATATTCAATAATCTATTCTAAAACAAAGTCACACAAAAAAAAACTCAATATGTGTATGTAGATAAAGAAGTTGTCATGAAGCTTAATAAACATGATATACATATTAGGAATTATAGTGAAAAAGAAGAAGAATAACAATAATTTACTTATTAAATTGAATCACAGAAAAAAAAAAAAAAAAAGTACTAACATCATAACCTTAAGCATTAACAGAGGAAGATGATGAAGAAAATATCATAATCTTTATGTATTTAAAATTAAAATTGTTAAATAAAAAACATAATTTAAAAAATGAAGAATATAAAAAATATAGACAAATTCACTAAAAAACTAATGAATAATACCTCCAAAAAGTAAAATCTTAGAATTATTTATCACTGTGATATGTAGCATTATATATATGAGAGATGAAAAAGTTAGAATTTCATTTCAATTCAAACTGTGTGTTTACATTAAAATTAAAATATCATCTCAATTTCTTCCTTAATTTTTCAACTATAACGTGTGTTTATCCTATAAATTTTAATTAAGAGAAAATTTTGAAATCAATTCAAATATTTTTAATATTATCATTATATCATTACTATTTTTTAAATTATTATTATTGTTATTATTACTACCACTACTATTTTTTTTTGGTTGGTTAAATACTACCAATACTTCTACTATTACTACGTAAATACTATCAGTACTTTTACTGTCTCATTTAACATTTAATATAATATAATATAATTTAATATATTATATAATTATAATTATATTATATTATATTATATTATATTATATTATTAATACCACTATTACTACTATTAGTATATACGTACTACTACTATTATTTATTATTATTATTATCATATTATCATTATTATTACTATTATTATTAATATATTTTTATCTTTTATTTAATAATTAAATAAATTATATCCAGACACATTTTATAACATTTATATTTTAAGAGAAATTAATTTATTAAAGAGTAAAAGATCATTTAGAACTCTTCAACAGTAAGTTTCTATTTTTAAGCTAATGATTTTTTTAAAATAAGGGATAATCTATTTTAATATTCAAATAATTCAAATTTTTTATTACATCATTATTAACTTTGTCCTAAAAATTGTTATGTGGCTTCTTAATAGCTCACCACGGGGCTAACTACGATGCTTCGCCCTCTGCTTTCTAATATATGTATAGATACCTATTTGACCATGAAATTTAATCACATTTTCAAAATATAATTCTTAAATATTTTCAAGTTCGAAAACGAGTTCTGACCACTTTTTGAGACTTCGAATTGAAAAACTTCAATTCATTTCCAAGCATAATGTCAAATTCAAAAAGTCACAACTTCAAAAACTCAAATTTTCAAATTTAAAATTTAAAATCTATGGTAAAACGAAAATTAATAGTTTGTTTGATCAAACTTTAAAAATCAGCTTATTTTGAAAAAAAAATATATATTTCAAAAGTGATTTTCCATAAAAGGACTTTGGTAAGAAGCAACTTCTCTTTAGCCAAAAAAGGTGAAAGGAGTGTTGGTCAGTTAAGCACGTTCACATCTAAAAATTAAAGGTGGCGAAAATGAGAATGTTGCGTTGGATATGTGGGCTTACTAAAGGGGACAGAGTTAAGAATGAGATTATCCGGGATAAGGTGGGAGTGGCTTCGATGGAGGACAAGATACAGGAAGGAAGGCTGAGATGGGTTGGGCATGTGATGAGGAGGGACGCGGATGCCCCGGTTCGGAGGTGTGAGAGGCTAGCGTTGGATGGATTCACAAGGATAAGAGGTAGGCCAAAGAAATACTGGAGGAAGGTGATTAGACTTAACATGGAGCAACTTCAGCTTACTAAGGACATGACCCTAGATAGAAAGGCGTGGAGGTCGAGGATTAGGGTAGAAGGCTAGTGTTAGTGTGTGGGTTGTAGCTAACAGTCAGGAGAATTCTTGTGTAGCTGGATTTAGTAATCATAGGTCAGTGTACATAGGTGTCTTTGGGATGTAAGTGTATGCCACTACTAGGTGGGTGTACTATTTTCTATTGCTTAGTTCCTATTTTTCTTATTCCGTATTGCTCTTATTTTCCGTATTTCATATTTCTATGATTTTGGGACTGTGTACATCTTACCCTCTCCAGCCCCCATGTTGTGGGAATACACTGGGTTTTTTGTTGTTGTTGTTGGGTTGACCCTTGTAGTTGTCCTATTTTGTAATGTAGACACTTCTACTTATCTTTTTGTCATTTGAACCCTTGAATCCATCAAAACAGAATATTTTAAATCCCTTTTTGTTGGGTTCGAAATCGAGAAAGCTTCATGTGGAAGCTTATAGTTTGCAAACCATAAGACGATAAATCAGAAGACACAAAAAAATAATACTAAAAAGCTATATTATTGATATGATTTGGCCAAACGACCTATATATTAAAAATAAATTGAAAAATTTAAAATCTATTGGGAGAAATCTCCCCCTAAATAAAAATTCTTTAAAGACTAAATTGCGGATGCTATATGTGTTGTGACTTGAGAAGAGAGTTGTTCTCTTTGTAGAGTTAGAAAACTCTTCTTCTAAGAAAGAATAAACCTAATAGAAATCTAATAGGAAAGAGATCTTTTCCTACTAGAGAACCTTTTCTACTAAGAAATTCTTTTCGAAGTAGAACACAATTATGGTAGAATCCAAGTAAGGTAAGAAATTCAGGACAAATCCTAACAAATCTCCCCCTGGCCTAAATTTTCTGGCAAAATTGTTCATCATCATTTTCTTAGTGTAATCTTCATAACTGCTGCTTGTTATGGTTAAAAATAAAGTTTAAAATATTATGGGTTTAAAATGGTTTAAAAAATATCTTATTTTTTTATTTTTAAAGATACGCAGCAGGAATGTTGAAAATATGCTTTAAGCTCCTTCTCCACATGTAGCTAAACAAAATCTTCATTATCATCAAACTGTTGCAGCTTGATTTTGAATCTGCTTTGAACTTATTTAATCTCGTCTCACCACACCATTGGATCTTTGAACCATAAACTTTGATACCACTTGTTGGATTCGAAATCGAGCGGGCGTCATGCGGAAGCTTATAGTTTGCAAACCATAAGACGATAAGTCAGAGGACACAAAAAAACAATACTAAAAAACTATATTATTGATATGATTTTGTCAAACGACTTACTTATTAAAAATAAAATAAAAAAATTTAAAATCTATTGGGAGACATCTCCTCCTAAACAAAAATTCTTTAAAGACTGCATTGTGGATGCTATATGTGTTATGACTTGAGAAGAGAGTTGTTCTATTTATTAAGTTACAAAACTCTTCTTTTAAGAAAGAATAAACCTAATAAAAATCTAATAGGAAAGAAAATTTTTTCTACTGGGAACCCTTTTCTACTAAGAAATCCTTTCCGAAGTAAAACACAATTATGGTAGAATCCAAGTAAGGTAAGAAATTCAGGACAAATCCTAACACTTTTTGTATATGTGGCATTAAATTGATGAAGTGGAAAAAATGTGTTTTACACGCGTAACATGTGTTTTTCAGCACACTATTTTTACTAAAATAATATTAAAATTATAAAAAAAATAAAGAAATAAATAACTCGTTCCTACCCCCACCCCCTCCCCCTCCTGCCCCCTCTAAAATCCACCCACCATCCACTTCATCTTCTTCACCCCACCCACCCCAATCTCTCTCCCTTTCTTCTCCACTGCATCTTCATCACCCCACCCACTCCAATCTCTCTCCCTTTCTTCTCCACTTCATCTTCATCACCCCATCCACCCCAGCACTCTATCCCTTTCTCTGCAATTGATGACTGAAAATTTAAAAAAAATTTCAAAATTATTTTGTTTTCAATAATCCAAATGCACTCCTCTTTTTCTAAATTTTTAATTTTTTAAATTTTTAAAAAGAAAAGATTATTGTTTGTGTTAGTTGGATTTAAAAAGAAGGTATGGATATGAATATAATGGTGGATATTGAATAACTAAAAAATTTCATTAATAAGCTTAAAAAACCTTGAAGAATAACAAATGGCAAATGGGTCTTGTGAATTTGTGAATCAATCCAAAATTATAATTGGAGTTTGCATTTATGACACTTTACATACATTTTTTCTCAATTATTCCGTTGATTGAATGTGAATTTTCAGTTGATTGAATGAGTGTTGTTGGAGTAAGGGTGGTATGAAGAAGACAAGAATGAGGGAGCGGGGGTAGGGGTTGGGGTGGGGGAGTTTCTTTTTTTTAAAATATAAATATTATTTATATTTTATATATATTCTGAATATTTTATTTCCTATGTGTCACTTAAAAATGACGTGGCATACCACATGTAAACTAGTATATTACACCCGTATTAACTGAATGAAGAAAAGGTTTAAAATAGAGATAATACATAAATATGACCCTAAACTTGACACCAAATTATAACTTTGACCTTAAAATTTGATAGTGCACAAATATGACCTTTAACTATTCAAAACTGCACAAATATGACCTCCGATCCTACATGGCAAAACGTGTGTTTAACACGCAAAATTGGGTTGTCTAGCTTAAAATCTAAGAGCATAATACATAAATATGACCTTAAACTTTGACAGTGCACAAATATAACCTTTAACTATTCAAAACTGCACAAATATGACCTTTAAATGACTTTTCACTATTATTTTTTCATTATTTTCGGTTCAAAGATGAAAATGACATCTAATTTCTTTTGTCATTGCCGAAAAGGAGCAATATTGAAGATTTATTAATTAGGTGGGTCAGACTCATACGAAAAAATCACGCGGGTATGTATATATAGATATATTATAAAACAGAGAGCGAATTTAAGTTATATAATATATCTAAATATAATTTATTTAAATATTAAATTAAAGATGAAACTATACTAATAATAATAAAAAATTATAGTTTTAATAAAACGTTATTAAATTAACACTATTAAGGATAGTAGTAGTAGTATATTAAATTAACGTTATCAAATTAACGCTATTACAATGTTATTAAATTAATGTTATTAAAACGTTATTAAATTAATGCAGGGACGGACCTACGTAGTTTCCATGGGGTTCACCGGAACCCCTTCAGTAAAAAAATTACGTTATATATATAAGGTAGAAAATCAATATTTATGTACGTATATTAATGTTGAACCACATGAAACAATGCACTTAGATAGTCCAGTGATGTTATTTGCTCTTCTTGGGCACTTCCTCCAGCCTACTGCGTGGGTTCAATTTTTTAATTAAAAAAAAAGATAGGTGTTGTTGTTATTGAAATAAATAAAAAAAGAAATAATAATAATAATAATTATAATAATAATAATAATAATAATAATAATAATAAAAACGACGTCATTTTAACACAAAAAGTAAAACTTTGACAATGCACAAATATGACCTTTAACTATTCAAAACTGCACAAATATGACCTCCCTCCAAGTCAGCGCTTTTAACGACGTGACACCGTGTGATTGGATTACCTTTCCACGTAGGCGCGAGTGAAACTCACGCATGGGGTTGCAAAATTGGAGGTCATATTTGTTTAGGTTTTAAATAGTTAAAGGTACTATTTGTGCACTATCAAAGTTTAAGGTCAAAGTTATAATTTGGTGTCAAGTTTAAGGTTATATTTATGTATTATCTCTTTAAAATATTATGTTTTGATGGATAAAAGAGTTTAAAATATTATGTTTTGATGAATTTAAGGGTTCAAATGACAAAAAGACAAGTAGAAGTGTCTATTTTGTAAATCAGGACAAGTACAAAGGTCCACCAAATCATTTCGCCGGCAAAAATTTTTGTTATAAAAACACTTTTAAGTAACAATTATTATTTGACCAAACTTTTTAAAAATATTTTAGGTATATGTTTTTCAAAAGCGTATTTCGAACAAGTGTTTTTGAAAAGAAGCTATTTTTTAGCTTATGAAAAATAATTGCTTATACTCCCTATAAACAATTATTTTCTTTGAGAAGCTTACCTAACACATCACTTTTTAAAAATAAATACTTTTTTTATAAAAAAAAAAAAAAAAAGAACAAGCACTTTTAAAAATTAATAAATTTGACCAAACTGACTATAAATCTTAAGAAATAATTATAGAAACTCAAGAACCTTTCACATTTTGAATTCCTCAGCGGCTATGCTAGCGGCTGAGGCATCTGTCGCTGCAGCACAGGCGTCTGTAGACATCATTCGGCTCGCACGGCCTCCTGTTTTAGTTGAACAACAGCGTGCTATCCTTACTATTCAGACAGCATTCAGAGGGCACTTGGTATGTATATAGATGCCTTTACAATTCTCTCTATACATGTTTTATAGCAATGGTGCAAAAAAATTCTTTAGCAGTAATGAGGTCATTTATATAATATTTGGTATTTTCACATGCTAAATTATATAGGTAAGTGCACAAAATCGCGTATGTGTATAACTTAGTTCTTGTATGATTTTCAATGATTTAATTTATATTTCACGAGTCCCTCTGTCTATGTATATTTGTATTGCTAATTAATTAGCCCACGTTTCGGTTGGACTCTTTAGTATGTTTAGTAGATAAGGGAACAATTAAATGTACCCAATATAATCTAAGACATAACCTAAAAATTTCATACAAAGGAACATATATATATATATATATCTATACACACACATTACATGATCTTTTTAAGAGTTAATAGTCCTGGCAAAAATGATTCATTTACAAGTCCTAAAACAGCCCTATACGCCTTCCTTGGCTTAGTTGGGCACTTTTACAGGACTTTCGGCATAGACCGGACCATCTGCCTAGATTATTCTTGTCAGTGGCGGAGCTACATATAGGATAGGGGGTTCATTCGAATCTTCTTCAGCGAAAAATTATACTACATATCAGTGGTGGAGCTACATTAAAGTACCTTTGAGCCAAAGGTTTTGTGTCCATACTTTAGAAGATAAACACATTTATAAATTTTTAATTCTTTAGGAAGATTCTACAACAGAGGAAAAACACAGAGGGGGAGAGAGCGAGGGGGCTGCCTCTAAGTGAAAAAAATGATCCTTATATAATGGTCCATGCAAGCAAAAGAACAAAATTAAAAAGCAACATGGCTAACAAAATAAAAATAATTAATTAGCCCTACAATTTTAATAATTATATTTTTTTGTATAAAAGAATCCCTTGTTTGTGCACACTCTCCAAGAATTTGAGTATGGAGTCTTCTTAGCTTTCATCGATTTTTTTGGTTGTCGTTTTTGTTTCTGAAAGATTCTTCCTCATGGGTCTTGAATTGTTGCAACAATGATTCAATATTGTCAATATCAATTTCTTCGTGATATGAGCATTTTGTGATTCTCCTTCGAGACATGTGCCATTTTCTTCTGTGGTATGATCTAAAGATGATATGAAAATATCATATGATATTTCTATGTCTAGATTCTTGACCAAATCTTTTTTGATCTCTTTCATGTAAAAGGCAATTATCTCAAATCTCGATATGATGCGTTTCTTCATTTGAAGTTTCTTGTCATTTGTTTAAATGTGCAAGAATTATTCATTTGTGATGTGAATTCTGCTAAACCTCTGTGTGTATTAATAGAGGTTTTGATAGAGTCTATAATGTCTTCGCTGTAGATCTTTCCTTCAGCAATTTTCTGAAGCATCTTGTTTCAAAATTTTGTATAAAAAATTCTTTATAAGCATGAGAATTCATCAATAGTATTATTAAGTTTAGTGAAACACGTCATAATTCAAGAAATAGAAAACTCAACAAAGAAGCACATGGTGGTCATTCCATTAAAGAGTTTTTTTCTAAATTAATTAATTTTTTAAAAAAACATCAATCCATTTAGTATATAATTTTTTTATATATTTCTGATAAAACGTTTAATAAAGGATCATATAAAATTCATCGGCTAAATCAATTTATGGTATATTTTGTTTATAAATATGAAAACATATTTTGATAAATCAAAATGCTTTTTTTTTTTTTTGACATTTTCATCTTAACTTTACTTCTGTCATTTTGGTCATATACTTTAATATTTTCATTGCTATCATGGGCAAGATTAATGGAATATAAAAGCGAATTATCATTCTTTTCATTTGGGGATTTAGTAAAATTCTCGAACTCCTTATTCACTGAGTGATCTTTATTAAGATTAGAGGTTCCTGTAACATTCGAGACTATTAGCTTTTAATTTTCTATTTGGACTAGAACATTACCTCTGCTTATTCCTGTTTGTCCTCTTCTCCTTCCTCTGTGAGAGGAGGTTGAAAATTATTGCCTCATACTATTAATATATAAGAGGAGAGTTATTAACTTAAATATTCCCTTGTGGGAAAATTAAAAAAACTATCAAATTCTTTCATAAATTGTATTTCAAAATCAAATGCCACTAATAAACTTGTGATCTTACAAATATTTATTTAGAAGTATCATGTTTACGGCGTTTATTAAATATAAATTTTACTGCTTGGCAATCAATTTTTATTAAAAACTCTTGATTATGTAATTTTCCTTGACATTTCAAAACATATTTTACTATAGAAAGAATTTTTTTTACAATAATTACATAATTCTTTTGGCTATTATTTCACTTTTCAGAATAAGATTAAATAAAAATTTTTTGTTTATCTTTTGAAGAATATTGCTTTAAAATTTCATCATATTCAATATCAAAAGCATCTGTCTCTAGGATTTTTTTTTTCAGTTAGGATATCCTAGGATGAGACATGGTAGCTTATTAATCTTTGTCTAGATATTCTTGATTGACTAAGTATGATCTTCAATCCAAGTTTTTAAATCTATCATATATAACAAATATATCTCTAGCAAGATCTTTTAAAATAAAAATATAATGTAATTTTTTTTTGAAAAATCTGAAGTTGAGTCTATAAATTATAACATCAAAACTTTAAAACAAATTCGATGTTTTTATTTATAAAAATATTTTTTTCTTTTTAGATGTCCTAAAATTTTATTTTATTTTTTTAAAATATTACGAGTTTAGATATTACTAATTTATTTTGTATAATTATTTTTAAAATAAATCAAGAGGTTAAAACATATATCCTAGTTTTTGAATATTAATATATCATCAATGCAAGTTATTATGAAATTGCTCTAAGATATGAAATGTCATTCATTAGTTTTAAAATTCAGAGGAAATATTTTTCAATTTAAATAAATGACAATCAATCCCAATTGATTCATTGGGACATTAAAAACAGTTTTATATTTGTTTGCTTCAAAAAATGAAGTTGTCAATATCTTAATTTTGGATTAAACTTTGAAAAATGATAGCATCATTCAGTCTATCAAATAACGTTTTTTTATTCGGTATTGAATACTTGAATCATTTTAAGATTTTATTTAAAATTATTTAATTGATAATCAATCTTGAAACTCCTCGTTGTCCTTGCTTAACCTGTTTATTAAGACAGAAAGCAGTACATGACTATGATGATTTAGAAGGTCTTATAATACTTTTATGTCATAAAGAATCAACGTTTTTAATAATAATTCTAACTATTCTGAATTCATCTAACATGATTGAGCTTTGACGAGAATATTGACTTCAAGAAAATTCTCTTCACATGAAAGACTGGATACATATTTCTTCCTTTTCCAAAAAGTATTTGGATGGTCTCCACAAATTTGTAAAGAAAATTATTTTTTTAAAAAAATAATTTTTTCACCTAATTTAAGATTCTGTAGAATTTCTTCAATAGTCAAACTATAAATTTCAATTTTTAAAAAATTGACTTGATGATTATTGAAATAATCTTATCTTTAAAAATATTTGAATAATAAAATAAAATCTTATATTATCAAAAAATTCAATTATGTCAGCGAGTTCCATCTAAAAATGAAAAATGTTTTTGTGTGTGTGTGTGTTGCGTTCTTTCACACACGTAAGTGTACGTGGTCATACAAGTAATAACAGATGTAAATACAGATACCGTACTTATAGGAATTTGACGAATTGAAATTCTACTTTAAATTCTTATGTGATCTATTCAGTAGGTGACAAATAATAAAGAGTGATTTGTGTATTTTGAATATAAATAAAAATAATTGTAAATAAGTCGTAGATTGATTGTGTTGTAATTTAGATTTGAGAAAAGATCTAGGGTTGTAGTACTTTGATATTTCAGTTGAGCTATCTAATCATATATCTAAATTGATTTTTTGAGTTACTAGTTGCAGGTTAATTGTAACTATATTGAGCGTTTTTCAGCAACTCTAAGCCTACTCGACTATCCTAACACTTATATTTCTATGATTGTCGGTTAATAGTAAAGTGAATAAAGATATCGTCTATATCAACTAAGCTGGGTCACAGGGTCTGTCCTCAATGAGGAACCGATTTTCTTTCTCTATAAGTTTCACAAACTAGCCCTATTTTTTATTTACACTTGTCGTTTTCTTTTTCAAGTCGAACAAACAAGTCCTAGATAATATTCGCAAGATGATCAATCAAATGAACAATTGAAAGTAAGAAGAAATAAATAATTTAATATATGAAAATTGAAATATATAATATGATATTCAAGCCACAACTTTCATGTTCAATCACAATCCTAGAAATTAAGAGGTTTAGCTACTCATAAATCTTTTTGGAATAAGAGATTTTACGAGTTTATAAAGTAGAAATTCAAATAAAATAAGAAAATAAAATTAAACCTTATTCTTGTGCTTTACCTAACTTTTGGCTTTTCCAAATCAGTTTTTAATGATAAAAAAAGTGCAGAGAAGTTTATGTAGAGTTAAGGAATTTTTAGAATGTCAAAAATCGATCTCAATCAAATTAGGATAACTTTCAATTTGCGCCATAATTTAAAAGTGGAGCTGTGGCGCAAAGAATAAACTGATATTTAGACCAGTGACTAAACTTGCACCACTCCTTGCTTTGGATGAGTGGCGCAAGCCTTAAATATTTTCCTTACGCTTAAACTTGCACAACACAAATTCGCGTCACTACTTGCTTTGTGACAGTGGTGCAAGACATAATAATTTTGACCCTTCCACATTCGTTTTGCAATGTATTGCAACGTAGATTTTTCCTCGATTTCTTGATGCTCTTTTTCTTCTTGTTTAAACTCCAAATACCTCAATACTCCTATATAAGAAATTCATGAAATACAAGCATAAATCATATCATTTAAGCTCAAGACAATATCAAAAACAATACAAATAATATAAAATAAAAGATGATAAAATAATATGATTTTTAGCCTCAAATGAAATTCTCAAAATAATTTCAGTTGAAATATATTTTTACCAAAATAAAGATTTCAGGAATGCAAATATTATTTTGGCAAATATAAGCTCTGGGTAGTTTATAGCCAACTCTCATTTTATGATCATTAACATTTTTAATTTTATGAGTGATTTTGTGAAAATACTTAGGAGGTATTAATCTTTCCCAATTTGAAAAAGGATCTCAAATAAGTTGTTTAAATTCAAATGAATTTTTTTTGAGAATAATTTTCTTAGAACATTAATAGCTTTTAAGTATTTTCATAAATTGTTCATAGACTTAGAAATACTAGTAACTATAAAATGGGAGGTGATAATAAAATATTCACAATCTATATTTGTCAAAATAAAATTTACACGCCTGAAATCTTTATTCTGGGAAAAGACATTTCAAGTAAAGTTATTTCGAAGTTTTATTTTTTGTACATATATATTCCATTACTAGGTAGTATGCCACTGAAATAACTGTAGCATTTGATTAAAAAAAGTACAAATTAATTTTATTACCCAATCGTTTTTAAGATTTATAAATGTACAAAATATAAAATTATTTTAAAAAATCATCAACTCAATTTTCTTAATATTGAATTTTATTGTTTGACCATTTAAGAAATTCTACAAAATCCTAAATTAGGAGAAACAATTAATTTTTATTAAAAATCACTCTACTTTTAAAATTTATGAAGATCATCCAAATACTTTTTGGGAAAGATAGAAACATGTAGTAAGCCTTTATACAAAGAGAATTTTTTTCAAGATAATATTTCCAGAAAAGTCAATATGTCAAACAAATTCAGAATATTTGAAATTATGTAAACAAAATTAATTCTTATTGTACCAAAATTTTATAAGACATTCTAAATCGTTATGGTTATGTGCTACTTTCTATGTTAATAAACAGGTTGAACAAAAACAATAAGTTCTAAGATTGATTATTAATCACAAAACTTTATATGAGGTCTTAAAACAAATCAGGTATCTGATACTTAGTAAATATAATTTATTCAATAGACTATATAATATGATTATAGTTTTAAAATTTAATTTAAAATTGAGATATTGACAAATCCAAATTTCTGAAGCAGACAAATATAAAATTGCTTTTAATTTAATGACTCAATCTGAATGAAATATCATGCCATTTAAATTGAAAAATGCATGCTTCCTTTGAATTTCAAAAGATTATGAATGACATTTTTATGCCTTAAAGCAATTTCATAATAATTTTTAACCTATTTTATATGATATATTAAAGAAAAATTTAAAAACTTGGACTGAAGATCATGCTCAATCAGTCAATAATATTAAGGCAAAACTTAAATAACCTATCATGTCTCACCATAGTCAATTTTAATTAAAAAAGAATGATGGATAGAGATGCTTCCAATGTTGGCTATAGTGAAATGTTAAGGCAATATTCTCCAGAAGATATATAAGAATATCTCGCTCAATTTTATTCTGAAAAATAAAATAATAGCCAAAGAATTATGCAATTATTATTAAAAAAAAAAATACCCTTGCGATGGAGTTCTTCTCCGAACCCTGTATATATCGAAAGTTTTAATGCAGCGAGCTATCCTTTTTTTACAAAAAAAAATATTTGTTATAGTAAAGTGTGTTGAAAATTTTTAAGGAGAATTATATAATCAAAAGTTTTAAATAATTGCTAATTTCCAGCAACAAAATTTAATTTCATAAAAATTGCAAACATAATATTTATAAATAAATGTTTGCAAGGTGACATATTTTACTAGCGTCATTTAATTTTGAACTACAATAAATGAAAGTATATGATAATAGTCTTTCTGATTTTAAAATTAATAACTTTCCTCTTATACATCATCAACTGGATGATGTCACAAATTTCAACTTTCTCTTATATAGAACGAAAAAGAGGACGAACATCAATAGCTAGAGGCACTATCTTAAACCAAATATGAAATCAAAAGCTAACAATCTCGAATAATACATGAACTTCTGATTTTCATAAAGATCATCCAATGTACAAGGAGTACATGAATTTTGTTAAATTCAGAAAGAGGAGCATGATAATTCGTCTTAATATTTCGCTGCTCTTGTTGATGATAGCAATGAAAATATTGAAGTATACGATCAAAATGATAAAAATAAAGTTATACTTTTTCTTAAACAAATGATCTAAAATGAAAAGATGATCCATGACAAATCATAAATATGTATTACACAAAATCAAAAACTAATAGCTATAGGCATATTTTAATTCAGATTTAAAATCAAAAGCTAATAGCTTAAAATATTACAGATACTTCTATTCTAAATAATTATCATCCGATGTACAAGGAGTTCATGAATTTTATTAAATTTGAAAAAAGAAAAGAATGATAATGTGCCTTCATATTCCATAGCTCTAACTGATGATAGCAATGAAAATATTAAAGTACATGAATACAATGACAAAAGAAAAGTTATACTTCTCGAAGAAAATAACCTAAAATAGAAAGATGATTCATGGTAGATAGAGATGGCAATGGTGCGGTGCGGGTGCGATGCGGGTTTTTACTAAATCCGCAAGTTTTAAAACTGCACCGCATCATATTTAAACCCGCATAAACCTGCCTCACATTCATATCCGCGGCTAACCGCACTGCACCGCCCTATGTTTTTATTTTTTTCCCTTTTTTTGAAAAATTTGTAACTTCATTGAAAATCATAATATTTTTAAATCTACAACTAGAAAATAATAACTAATTTCTATTATATCGCTTTTCACTAAAAAATTATCAAAAAGTATAACGTGTACAAGTAATGATCAAATATCATATTTTTATTCAAATGAATAAAGATGTTAAAAAAGCTATTATAAAATTATTTATTTGTAGTGTTATGCATGCAGTTTTAAGTAACATAAAATTTAAGTAAAGAACACATATAATTTTAGGTATATTCACGAGAACAATACTAATTTTTAGTTTTTTTGTTAATTCAAACCCGTATATACCCACAACCCGCACCGCACTATTTAAAAAAGAATTTACTTTAACCCGTACCATATCCGCACCGCACCGCATGACTTAAAATTTACACCGCACCGTATAGCTTAAAACCCGCACCACCCCGCCCCATTGCCATCCCTAATGATAGATCAGAACATGTATTTTGATACATCATATTCCACCACTATTTATACTATATGAGACGATACTCTCATCAATATGGTCTGCCGAGTTTTAGTATTTTAACCTTGCAAACATTAATAGTAAAATTTATGACTTTTCAAAAATTATAATTAAGGATTTTTTTTCTCTTGATGAATGACGGGCTAAGTACTTTCAAAGAAAAAGATTATATTCATTCGGAACAAAAGGTTATGGTTAATGCAATTAGGAGTACATTAACAGTTTTAATAAAGCTCTTTTAAATGAAAATGTCAATAAAAAGCGTTCTTAATTTATCAAAATATGTTTTCATATTTATAAACAAAATATACCATATTAATTTTTGTCAATGGTGAATTTTATATGGCCCTTCACTAAATAATTTACTAAAAACATATAAATTTTATACATTGAATGATTTGATGTTTTCTTAAAATTAATTAACTTAGAAAAAAAATATTTTTTAGTAGAATGATCAGTATTTCTTTATTGAATTTATATTTCATGAATTATGAAGTGGTCTATTAAAGTTAAATAAACTACTGATAAATTTTTACGCTTACAAAGAATTTTTTATACAAAGTTTTGAAACAAGTTGCTCCAAAAAAATATTGAAAGAAATGTCTATGACAAAGAAATTATAAACTCTATCAACGCCTTTAATAATACATATAGAGATTTAGCATAAGCAACACCACAAATGAATGACTCTACTACATTTAAATAAATAACTAGAAAATTTAAGATGAAGAAAAGAGTCATCACGAGATCTGAGATAATTGCCTCTTGCATAGAAGAGGCCCAAAAGAGATTTGATGAAAAGTCTAGACATAGAAATAGGGGTGTTAAAATGAACCCAAATTAAGTTGATTCGTCTAACTCATCCAAAACTTAATAGGTTGGGTTCAAGATAATTTGCTATTGTGTAAATCTCAATCCATTTTTAAATTGGGTTCAAATGAATCCAATCAATATCTACTTCAACCCATTTTATAGAAAAAATATTTTCTTAATGAAAGTAGGGCAAAAAGTAAAAATGCGTCCACCCACTCTTAAAATTGTCCACCCGCCTCACCTCACCCCCACCTTACTCCAACCCCACTACAAGCTAACTTACTCCACCCCCACCCCGCTTTCTTTAAATAAGTTATTTTTATTTTTTAAAAAACTCTTTATAAATTTTCTTCTTGTCCTCATCTCACCTCATTCCCATTCCCCCCTTCCTAACCCGAACCCCCAATCCCCCACCCTAAAAAATTAAAAATTTTTTAATTTTTAAAAGTAAATGAATAAATTTTTTTTTTTTCAACAAAAAAATTAATCTTACTCCACCCCCCCTATACGACATATCCCCTCCCACCAACCAACCCCAATGTATATGTTTTTTTAAGAAATATTTTTTTTTATTTTTAAAACTCTTACCTCAATCCTCGTTTTTTCCCTAACCCCTACCCCCCACACCCACAGCCCTACACCTCGCCCGCTCCCAATTATTTTTTTAAGAAATAAATATTTATTTAAAAAAAAAATAATTTTTTTTTAATTTTTTCTTTACCTCAACTCCCATCCTAAAACCCATCCCTCCTACCCCCGACCCCTTACACCATACCCCTCCCTAAAAAATGAATTTTTATTTTCTAAAAAATTAAAATTTAAAAAAAAATTCTTATCCCACCCCTACTTCCTATCCACCCACCCAACTTTTCAAGACCATTTAAATTTATTTTCTTTACAAGAGGTAAATACTAATATGTTAGTATTTTTTAGATTAGACGGATTAAATTGGATGGGTCAAGACCCAATTTAATTTTTACCCATTTCAATTCAATCCATTTCAATTCAAAATGAATTTGGATAAGTCATGATTAGCCCTGCACATCGATATTTAATTCAACTCATTTAATATCTTTAATCTCAATCCAATTCACCTATTTGACACCCTTACATATAAATATCAAATGATATTTTCATAACATTTGTAGGTCATACCACAAAAGAGAGTGAAGCTTATCTTGAAGGAGAATTTAAAAATGCACAATAGCATCGAAAAAATTGATATTAACAATACTGAATTATTCTTGCAACAATTAAAGACACCTATAAAAGAATTTTTCAGCAAAACAATGATAAAGAAAAATGAATAGCTGAGTGCTAAGAGGAAGTATTACTGAAAAGTATGGACAAATAACTTTAATAAAAGGGATTCTTTTATAACGAAGAATATAATTATTTAAGTTGTAGGGTCAAAATGACCAATTTTATCAAAACCTGCCACGTTGCTATTTGTTTTGTCCTTTTGTTTGAATGACCTACTTTCTCCGTCTCATTTTATTCGTTCTAAATTTTTTAATTTGATATCCCATTTTACTTGTCCTATTTTTTACTTATTAAGACAAGACAATTTTTTTTTTCCCATTATACCCTTAGTATAATTAATTACTCCTTGTTATTAGTATTCTTGAAAAATATTGCAAAAAGGAGTACCATTAAAAATACACTATTAAAAATATAAATGGTACTTTGGTATTAGTCATTTATCAATATTAGAACTAACAACAAGACACAATTAAGAGGAGCAAAATGGTAAAATTACATTACCAATTATTGTTTTCTTAATAACTGTGTCATCTCAATTTGAGACGGATAAAATGAAACGGAGGGAGTATTATATAAGCATCATTTTTTCTGCTTCATTTAGAGGCAGGTTTAAACAACCCTCCCTGCCCCCTCTTGTTTTTTCTTCCCTTATTGTAAAAACTTCCTTTAAGTAATACAAGTTTATTAGTTTGTTTATCTTCTAAAGGTTCTGGACACAACCTTTGGATCGAAGGTACTTTAATTTTCTGTATATTATTTCTGTTATTAATTAGCCTAAATGATAGGTTAAATACCTTTGTGTTGAACTATGACACACTAAACTATTAATATAGCATGATGTTAATTCCTTAATACAATCTTATCATCCAATAATACAAGAATAATTCAGGCAGACGGCCCAAGCTATGTCGGAAGTCGTGTTAAAATATCCAACTAAGCCAAGGAAGTGGTTAGGGCTGTTCTTAGTTCCTTGGAGTTTCCAGAGATAAAAGACGATGGGAAATAAATAACAATCCTCAGCACTTATGAAGAAGAAAAAGAAATTTTACGTTAACTTTGTGAAAGGAGAGCAACTAGCCCAAATACATGTATCTTCCATTTACATCATTAGAAAATTCAATAGTAAAGGAAGGATAAATATTGATCCTAAGTCCTACAAGCGTGACAACAATTTCTAATCCCCATAAAACTAGCTCGAAGGTACAAAGTATTGAAGGAACACCATGAATTAAGCAAGAGGCAACATGCCAAAACTGCTGCAGCAAAACAGGTTCTCTAGCTAGCGTCTCACTTGAGAAAGTACAGGACAGATAAAAGGAAATATATATACGAAGAGAGACGCTAAGAGCTTAAGACGCCATGCTGGTTGAAGCAGAAATGAACGTATCATGGGAACCAACAGTGAAGCACAAAACAAGCTTGCCACTAGAGTTTCAATCTCTATAGCGCGCAGCTCTACCTAAGCTCTTTGTCTTGTCATAGAACACACAAGCTCCAAATGATAAAGCTACCCGGAATGCAGGGCCAGCTTCATCAGAGTTATCACACTCCAGCATGACATGAGTCCAAAGAGGAAAAATCTGAGGAGGTTCTGGACCCGAGGCGGAGATTCCTCGACTTGCTTTATTAGCCTTGTTTTCAAGTTAATTTTTGTCTTCTTTCTTTTTATGAAGCTTGACATTAGTATCTTCCCAAAAAGCAGCTTCAATTGATCCTGCAATTAATTGCTTTCTCCTAATCCAAAAATATTTCTTCCACTATAACAGCTCGATAGCTAAGTTTAATCTTAAGCGCAACATCAAAAGCATCTTACAAGCTCCATACCAAATAGTTTGTCACATAACCTGTATCTTACCAAATAAATACTCCCTTAACTTAATTTAACAATAGGCAGTTAATTGGATTAAGAAACTTTTAAGAAAATTAAGAAAAGGATATAAACTAAACATGCATCATTTACTTGTGTAGTAACCATTTAATTCATTCTGATACGTCAAACTTATCCACAAAGAATTACTTCTACTTTACTAACACTTAAAAGAACAAATCACTCATCCTTAATTACACTTCATTTTCGTATTCCTCCCCATTATTTGGTAAAAGGTCCCACGTTGGTTGGGGAATGGACTGGTGGGTTGCTTATATAGACTTGGGTAATCCTCACCTCTTGAGTTAACTTTTGAGGTTGAGCCGTTTTGGGCTCCCAGTCCACGTGCCAGATGCCAGTTGGGCCTGGATGTGAGGGGAGCGTTAGAGTGGGTAAAAAGTCCCACATTCGTTGGGAAATAAACTATCTGAACCGGCCAGATGTTCATCTCCAACCTCGCTGTTCAAACGCAGTATTTCCACCACGTCGCGTAAACCACCGTAAAGTCCATTACAGAAGCTCATCAAATGTTTCACATCCTAACTTTCATTTCGGAGAAACACCTTGAGAATTCTTAAGAAATCATTCAACCCCCGGCCTGTGAGGATCTTCGATAGGTACCCGAAATCATACGCCCCTTGAAACGTTACCCATTTTACCGATGAGTCATTGCATACAAGCCCTGAAGACATCATCACCTTACCAAAATCCACGGATTTAATCCCCGAAATCCGATTCCTTTCGAAGTCGATACCCTGTATTCTAAGGAGATTGATTGACTCCGGCGCTTGACGGTCACGATTCACATCGAAGTCGGAAAAGTTGAACTCCCATATATACCGGTGATCTACAGAGCCCAAATCCGGCAAGTTCCCTTCTTTATCAGAAAGCGTAATCCCAACTTGAATAAGTTTTAAGGCGTCGACATTTAATTTCAACCATTTATACTTCGCCTCCGGAGTCTGCGTTATGAAAGGGACATTGCCTTCTTGCTTGAAGATGACGCCGGGAAACTCTGTATCCATAGATACACAAGGATACTGATCAATTATGGAAGAAATAAGGTCGAATTCGGATACAAGATTATCAGCCCAGACTTGTCTTATCGTAATCTTGATCAGATTTGGAGCTACTTCATCAGTAATCATAACTGAGAATTCACAAGATTCAGAGATGAGGGTGTTTTTCGCGGGGAGCGTGTAGGAAGGCTTTTTTTTTTTTTTTTTAGTAAGGAGTGGACGGAAAATGGAAATGAATGAAGACATTATTTTAAAATTCAACTACTTATATAGTAGTGCAAATTTTCTTCCGCGGGTGCATGTAGTTTTGATTTACGACCCGTTTGGCATAGAAATATATTTTCCCTTTATTTTAGAATATTTTGTTTGGCAATCAATAAACCACGTACAAATTGAAGTTGAATTTGGGAATTTGGATTTAGCACTTTTTAATTTTATTTATTTTTTAATTCTAAACCCTTTCTTTTCGTAAAGTAAATCCCATTTTCATAAATTTTTTAAAAATATATTTTCAGTTTTTATATTTATTAAGAAAATACATTGAATTCTAAATACTAACTCCAAAATACTATGATCACGCACAACTCCAACTATATTGAACTTCAAAAATTTCAAATAAAGTGAATATGTTTTTAATTTTCATGGCCAAACACCTGCCTAATATGATTCACTTTTATTTGTCATTATTTCATTTTTCGATGTTAAAGCTGCATGAACTTTGACTAATATTTTAAGATATATTTTTTAATCATATAATATGAGAAGGATTACAACTTCTAGCATTTTTCGTATAGTTTTCGACCATTTAAGTCTTAAATTTAAAACATTAAATTAATCTACTTCAATTTAACTTGAAGTTTAGCTAGTCAAATTGACCTCGAGAAATAAAATAATGACAAGTAAAAGTGAATAGAGGGAGTTTCAGTATAGTTTTTTAATGGGGATATGGGGAGGACATGAGATTTATGGTTAGACACTTTAATTTGTTTCTAATAAATTCTCGATTTTAAACACTATTTTTTGAAGCATGGTTACAAAAATAGTATAACAGTGATATAACAAAATAAATGACAAATGGAACAATAAATAAGGATGTGTTATGAAAACAATATGAATGCCATGTGTAAAGTGAATGATGCCATATGACTACTATTGAGTTAGTTTTATAGCCTAATCATAACCCAACTCTTAATAAAAATATTATATAAGTTTCCATGCATGAACTATAAATAGTCCATGCTTTATGTAGAAATTTGGGGTGAAAAGATCAATATAGAAAGACTCTACTTTATTTACACTTTTTATAATGTTATATCACGTTATCAACATGAGTCTCTACCATTCTGAGCAAATACAGGTAATATAGGTTAGTGTTTATTTTTTTTAAATAATGTCTAATATTTTCAAATGCGAATTTAGTGCCCTAAATATATCAAGCAAAACTTATATGTCCTGGGCACAAAATGTTGAAATACATTTAAATGTGATGGATTTGACAGACACCATAAAAAATGACAATAAGACATCAAATCAAGACAAGGCCAAGACCATGATATTTCTTCATCATCATCTTGACGAAGGTTTAAAAATGGAATACCTCACGATTAAGGATCCCCTTATATTGTGGAACAATTTAAAAGAAAAATACGACCACCTGAAGATGATCATCCTTCCACAAGCTCATTATGAATTGACCCATCTGAGGTTGAAAGATTTTAAGAATATAATTGATTATAATTCTATGATGTTTAGAATTAAATCACAGTTGAATTTATGCAGAGAAAATATCACTGATCACGACATGTTAGAGAAAATATTCTCTATTTTTCCCGCCTCGAATATGCTCCTGCAGTAGCAATACCGAGAAATGGAATTCAATAAATATTCTGAATTAATTTCTCATCTTCTTGTTGCTGAACAACATAATGATCTTTTTATGAGAAATCATGAAAGTCGATCTGCTGGTACTGCTCCATTTCTTGAAGTGAATGCTACAAATTTTCACCCAATCAGACGTGAAAGAAGTCCTGGCCCTAGTCCTGGTCGTGGTCATGGTCGAGGAAGGCATTTTAATCAGGGTGATCGCATTACAATAAATAATAACCCTCAGCACTAGCAGTGCAAAAAAAGGGGGAAACTCCTAAAGCAGTGCCAAGGACGAACTCTGAAAGTAAATGTTATCGACGTGAAGGAAAGGGACACTGGTCGCGTACCTGTCATATGCCAAAATATTTGATAAAACTCTATCAGGCCCCTTAAGAAAACAGATAATGACGTTGAGGAAAACTTTATCTTTGAAGATAATGTTGGGCCCATGAATTTAGATGCCTCAGATTTCTTTACAATTCTCGAAGAATATGTTAATCATCCTGTAGATGATGAATATAAAGTAGTCTGATTGTTTTGCTTTCCTGTTAAGTTGTATTAGTTTACATTTCTGTTAATAGTATCTCAATAATCTTGTAACTTGATAAAGTTTGTGTAATGTGTTATGTGCTAGTAATATTATAATGTTTACATTGTTTATGTTTTCATCTTGAAGAATATATGAATACACCTGAAGCAGAAAATCAGAAATTTACTCTTGAAGTAGTAAATCTAAAATTAAAGATAATGATAGAGAAAATTCTCTACAGCTATATGTATACCTCGATTTGCTCCTGAAGTAGCAAAATATTGAAAGAAGTCCTAAGGTATCATCGTTTAATAGGCTTAAGGCACATTGTGATAATTATATTTCATTCTTGAAGAATGAAAACTTTTGATAAATTGTTAATTATCTTTCATTCTCAAGGAATGAGAATTTTTGATAAATGTGACAATTATAGATTCATTCCCTGAGGTGAATGTGATATTTAGTAACGTATATAAATGTGCACTTGATTGTGAAAACCACATTCAGAAGGAGTAGAAAGAATTATTCTGAAATTTACTCCTGAAATAGTAAGTCTGAAATTTATCTTAAATCTACTCCTGAAATAATAGAAACTTGAAATTTACTCCAGAAGTAGTGAATCTGATATTTACTTGTGAAGTAGTAAATTTGATATTTACTTCCGAAGTAGTAAGATTGTGCAATAGTAAAATCTTGCAAACTACTCTCGAAGTAGTAGACCTTTTACTCTAGTAAATAACTCATGCCATGATAAATTTGGAGTTTACTAGTTTTATTTATTGCGTAAATAATTTTGTCATCTTGAAGATGAGCATATTGAGTTTTAGACATATAATGAAGAGCTAGAAGATTCTTCAAAAACTATTACTTGTTCTCATGATAAGTTAATTGAGCCAACTAATGTTGAGACTGAATTCCCTAAATTCTGAAAAACGTAATAGGTGAATAAGAGTCCATTCACCCTTCATTTGATATGATGCATCCATAATATGATCACATATACGTTTATCGTCAACCTGCAGTTTGACATTCATAAAGTTGCCTTCTCAATTAAATTGAGTCAAGAGCATGATTTTCAGATAACGTAATCAAGACAATTGATCTTGATAATACTGGTTCTATTCAAAATGGTTTAGCATTGAATGTCTCATATAAATAGCTAAACCATGGCTTATGAGAACAAAGATAAAAAATATTGGTCTGAAATATATATTGCATATAGTAGCACTTGTGTGCATTAGACCAATAAATTATGATCAATTCTCCCCTCTTAATTGGTTCAAGGCCAGAAACTATATATTTTCCATCTAATAGCTTTTTGATATGCAATATATAATTAACAGATATACCATGATTCACAAGGATGGATTCTCCAAAGTAGATTGGAGTATATGTTGGTTTTCCTAACATAAGGGGAGATAATAAGCAACTAAGAAATATGTTGAGAATTATCGTTAGTACGATCCTCATTTAAAAAATAATTCTAGTAAAATGCCAGAAGCATTTACTGACTCAAAATTGATTTTATATTTAGTTGCAGATGCTCCTACTATATGTCCTTGAAGGACAGGGTCTATAGCATGCATGAAGCATGGTAGATCAATCGATTCCAAATAAAATAATCCTTGAAAAGAAAATGGAGCAAATGGTCATAATAAAGAGACAATATGCTCTTGAAGAGCGACGACATAACACTTCGTGAAACCTCTAGAAGAGGTTCAGGTACCTGAAAATAATGATGCGATAAGATCTCAATATGTTATGTCGTAATGTGAACCGATACAATAATAGATCATCGACGACATCTTTAGTACAATAGCACGCAATATTGTATAGTATTATGAGGATCTGAATTCTATGTTTATTTAAGCATGCTGACGTAGAAATAATTATCAAGTGAAATATACTTCTTGGTAAGCATAAGATTTATTTGGCCTGCAATCTTGACACTAGAAGATGTCATGTATTTAATATTGAATAGTTCACTTGATAATAAAATTTAGATGAGAATCCGAGAAGGATTAAAGATGTCTGAAGCATATAGTTTAAAGTCTCGAGAATTATATTTAATCAAATTATAAAGATCACTATACGATTAAAAACCATCAGGGCGTATGCGGTATAATTGCCTTAGTGAGTACTTGATAAATGAAGGTTACATAAATGATGTCATTTGTCCTTATATTTTCATTAAGAAAATGACACTAGAGTTTATTATACTCGCTGTTTAAGTGGATGACATAAATCTCATTGGAACTTCAAAAGAGATCCATATGCAATTGAATATCCAAAGAAAAGAATTCAAAATAAAAGATTTTGGAAAGACAAAGTTGTCTTGGTCTGCAGATTGAACATTTAGCAAACGGGATCTTCATTCACCAATCTGCCTATACTGAGAATGTCGTGAAACAATTTTACTCGGACAAAGCACATTCATTAAATAATCTAATGATTATTCGATTACTTGAAGTGAGTAAAGATTCATTTCGACCTTCAGAAGAGGGTGAAGAGATTTTTGATCCTGAAGTACCATATCTCAATGTTATTGGTCCACTTATGTATTTTGCTAATAGCGTAAGGCTTCATATAGCCCATTCTGTTAATTTGCTAGTCAGGGTACAATTTTTTTTCATGTAGACATTGAAACAGAGGTAAGCATATATTGCGATATCTAAAGGGGCCTATTGATATAAGTCTGTTTTATACTAACAAAGCTAGTCCAGATCTTCTTGGTCATGCAGATGCAGGTTATTTATCTAAACTACATAAAGTACGATCTCAAATAAGCTATGTGTTTACATGCGGAGGTACTGCAATATCATGGCGATCGATAAAGCAATTCATACTTGCTACTCCTTCTAATGATGCTGAGATAATAGCGATCCATGAACCAAATAGAGAATGCATATGGATGAGATCAGTAGTGGTACACTTCATCAAAGAGAGATGTAGCCTAAGGCTCGATACCAAAGTACCCACGGTCATATTTGAAGATAATGCAACATGCATAGCTCAATTAAAACTTTATAAAAGGAAAATAGAATGAAGCACATCGCGCCAAAGTTCTTCTTCACGCATGATCTCCAGAAGAATGACGATATTGATGTACAAAAAATCCATTCAAGTGACAATCCAGCAGATTTGTTCAGCAAATATTTACCAACTTCAACCTTTGAGAAGATGGTATACAAGATTGGGATGTGAAGACTGAGCCAGTCGAATCGGGGTCTCCATCAGGGGGAGTAAGAATACGCGTTGTACTCTTTTTTCCTTAACCAAGGTTTTTATCCTACTTGATTTTTTCTGATAAGATTTTTAATGAGGCAACACTCAAATGCGTATTTAGTAATTTCTCTATACATGGGCATCCAAGGGGGAGTGTTATAAAAATAATATGGATGCCATATGTAAAGTGAATGATGCCATATGACTACTATTGAGTTAGTCTTATAGCCTATTCATAACCCACCTCTTAATAAAAATATTATATAAGTTTCCATGCATGTACTATAAATGGTCCATGCTTTATGTAGAAATTTGGGGGTGAAAAGATCAATATAGAAAGACTCTACTTTATTTACACTTTATATAATTTTATATCAGAATGTGCATTCGATCTTTCCACTTGGTTGTGTTATTCAGTTTTGGTCTTTCAATTTTTGATTTTGAGAAAGTGCAACCTAATTCGAACCAAAATAAATGTGATATGGTTTGATTTTCTGTTTTCGATTTTGGTTATGTTACCAAATAATAACATAGAAAAATTTATTTTTGCATGCCGAAAAAAACTAAAAATTTGATTCAAGGTAAAGTAATAATATTGAATCTCTTAAATATACTTTCTAATATAAGTCAAGAGAAAAATTTTAAAATACAGTACTTAAAAAGTATACCAAAAGACATTGAAACATAAAGTTTAATCATTATGAAAGTTCAATGTAATTAACTGGGCAATAATTAAATGCATTAGGCTAATACATAAATATGATAGTACCCTAATAAAAAAGACAATAATTAAATGGGTTGAACCTGGAAATTAACTCAATTCTAACTCTATACTTAAATATTCTATTTGTATATTAAATAATTCAATTTTCTTCGATTTTTTGTCTTTTTTGTTTTTAAATTTCGAAACCAAACAAAAAAAATTAATTTTAAATTCAAGATCAAACCCAAAAATTCAAATGCCAATCCAAATTAAAATTTGGTTTGATTTATCAATTTAATATGAATAATACACACCCTAACAACAAATAGTAACATATATGAAGAAAAATAAATTCTAAAATTATTAAAACAAACTATTAATAAGAAGCAAAAGGAATCCCCCACCTCGCCCACAAAAAGAGCAATCACCTGATATCTGATATCCTTCCACACCTTAATCTTTGACCTTCAAAGCTTCCCACAAAATGTATAACTCCTAAAATGTCTCGAAGAAGCAGAACTAGAAGTAGATGTACTAGAGATAACTGAAAGGTTCCCAAAACAAGCTAATTTATTACATGTAAATGATAAAACTAGCCTAGTAGAGCCAAACATCTAGATCCGCTTGCAATAGGGGTAATACGAAATTTGGGGGGATACATCAGCTGGTAACTGGGACCTAAGTGTTGACAAAAGACTAACACAATGGTTGGATTCTCTTAAGTTATGGTGGGCTGTTGGATTCTTCAATTTCCTCATAAGCAACCTACAGAATGAAACTATATATTCAAACATTGGTGTAGGGGATCGAAAATATTGCAAAACTTATACTGTATCAGTTTCAATCTCTGGAGGACATAAAATTTTTGATAGGGCAATCTCCATGCCTTTCTGAAAAGCTTCAAATTCAGAGAATGTGGTACTATGGGCTTTGCTGTAGTGTAACCGAGGATCCTATTTCCCTGAAATTTTTTATAAATTCCCCCACAACCTGCCTTATTAGTATTATAAGAGCCATCAATATTCCGTTTATTGATGCCTTTACGGAGGGGGGAGGGGCATTTTATGTGGATGAGTCTAATAACACTGGAATCAGGGTCGTTGAACATTTTAATCTTGTATTCCATGGCATCGTATATATGACTGGATGAGGCATTGGAAGTGTTAGGAGTGAAAGCATAATGATTTTTACTAAGCCAAAGCCGCCAGATAGCAAACGGAAGAAATTCCAACCAATTAAATTGGTCATTTGTAAATGGATTTTTAAATCTCATTGCTGAAGGAGCCAGTGAGTATTTGCAGTGATTAAGAGACATTAGTGGTGCCATGAGTTAGGTTAGGAGTTCTAATCACAACATGTTTCGCCAGATCTACATTCGCTGGTGTCCTGAGTGAGAAGGAGCATTGCTTGAGGTTCAGTGTGAAGTTGTGAATGTATTTTTCGTCCTCATTTTCCAACATAACCACAAGGCCTCCACTTCACAGTGTTGAAATCTTGTGAAGGCTATTCTCGATAGTAGAATTAGAACCAAGCGTTCTTCTTAAAAGAGGGTAGTGGGACTCGAAATATCCATAAGCACTGACTTTTGGTTGGTGTGAGTGGGTTGAGGAGTTGAGATCATAACAGACCAATCATGTATCACTAGTAGTGGTTCCATGGTAAGAATAGCGAATTCGAGGTTATTACTTCTATTAGGGTTAAGAAAGGAACTTTTATCAAGTTTTGCATGTTCGAAAATTGCACCAGATGGTGGGGAAGACCCAAAGAATGTGAACAAAAGTGATATGTTAGTGACTTAGGGTGTGTTTGGTACGAAGGAAAATGTTTTCTTGGAAAACAAGTAGATTTCTTACTTGTTTTCCTGTGTTTAGTTGGTGGATGAAAAATATTTTTTGGAAAATATTTTGTAATATTTGGTAGGTAAATGAAAAAATATTTTTCAAAAAATACATTTTAATCTTTAGCTAAAGCGTAAAAATACATTTTAGAAAAATAATTTTTGATGTCAAAAAATATTTTTTGGGGTGTGTTCGATATGAAGGAGGAGAAATATTTTCTAAAAAAATAAGTTATTTCTTTCTTATATTTAGGGGTGCATTCAGTTTGTTCGGTTTGGTTGTTGAATGTTGGTACATTTTTTTGGTTTTCGAATTGACGAAAATGACAATCATAACCAAACCAAAATTATTTCGGTTTGGTTCGATTTTTACAAATTAGGTTCGATTATTTCGTATTTTTATTTCGGTTTTGAAAATTAAAGTGGTGAGCATTTAAAATTGTTGATTTTTATAGAAAAATAATCTTTTTTCAAACCTATTTTCATTCTTAAATATAATTAATTCAACACGAATGAAATAACCATAAATATCGACTTCGCTAAGTCATCACCATTGGCGTAACGACAATGGTTGCACGCGGCAACGACTGTCAACGACAGTGACGGGGTTGTCAAAATAGGTAGTAAGGGTGGATAAGAAGATAATTTTAATTTTTTAAAAAATAATTTTTTTTGCGGGGGTGGGGGATGGGGAGAGGTTGGGGCTAGTACAGGGTGGGGGTAGGGGTAGGGGTAAGGGGTAGGGGAGTATGATTCGGGTAAAAAAAAAATTAAAATATATTTTTTGAATGTGGGTAGTAGGGGGTGGGGGTCGGGGTCGGGGAGTGAGGGTGGGATAAGAAAAAAATTGAATTTAAAAAAAATTTAAAAAAATTAATTTTTTTTGAGGGGGGGGGGGGGGGGGGGGGGGGGTTGGTAGAGGAGGTAAGAAAAAAGTTCAATTCTTTTTTAAAAATTAATATTTTTATTTTGGAAAAGGGAAGGGAGTAGGGTTTTGGGTAGGGGGTGAGGTAAAAAAAATTAAAATATTTTTTTAATAGGGGTGGTAGGGGTGGGGTGGGGGTGGGGGTGGGGGTGGGGTGGGAGATTGAGGGTCGGAATAGGGATGGGTGATTTTGAGAGTTGTATGAATATTTCAATTTAAGAGTGAGGTTGAATGAGAGTTTTGGAAAATGTTTTCTTTACTTTTTGAAGGGAAGTCATTTTCCTTAGTTTTAAGGAAAATAAGTTGATTTGGAAAATTTTTTCCAAAATCTATAAGTCAACCAAACAGGAGAAAACTGGAAAACATTTTCCAAAAAATATTTTCCTTCATACCAAACGCACCCTTATTGTAAAATTTACCTCTATCTTATTGATTATTCTCTGCACTACATTAAAATATGTTTATAAAGTATCATTTCTATTTTGCTTTCACCTATCTATATTCTAGATATTAGAGTTTTGATTGTTATTAATACAATTATTTTCTTATTTTCATGATTTGTTTCATATAAAACATCATTAACTTTACTTTTTTTTTATAGGAAAAAACATTTATTCATTCATTCAATAGGTAGTTTTATTATTTAGATCTTTTTTTAAAAGAAAAAAAATCATAATTTTGAAGAAGTTAAAGAAAAAGACAGAGGTTGATGATATAATAAGATTAAAATAAGCATTAAAAGATTTAATTAACATTCAAGGAGGAGAAAATGTTCCAAAGTAAAGTGAGAGTTTGATTTTTATAGAAACGTTGAGAGTGTAAACAACAATAAACTATCAGATTCAAATGGTCATGAGTGACACCCACACTAATATACCTGTAGGAGAACCATCTAAATCAAACTATTACCCAAACACTTAGTCAATACTGAGATGATATTAGCATAAAATCAACATAATAATAATAATTCAGGACTAATCATTATTAGTACGGAAGTCAAACAAACTACTTACTAAAATTTTCAAGACCCGAAAGTCATCGTACAAGAACTACTAACAACGATCATGTCTAAAGAGATATCCAAAAATAAACTAAATGAAGAATGTTTCATTGCCCGAAAGATGGACAAGAACAAATAAGATGACCCATGGCAGCCTGAAGACGGAGTGCTCACCCTTGGATCAAGATCTTCTATCAAACTCTATAGGTGAGGTCGTGTCTGAGCCTCTGAAATACTTTCTACACTTAACGAAAGAAGAGTACAAGGTAGTATCAGTACAAACCACAATGTACTGGTAGGTATCATAGGCCAACTTAACTTAATAGCATGTACAGAACATAAATTAAATAACAAGTAGACAGACATCGTCACATAACAACAATTCAATGAATCAACAATACAATAATAACAGGTCAAATGTACTCACAACCAAACCACATAACCATGAAGAGTGTCAACCATACAATAAACACCCATAGAATCAATAGAAATATGTACACACATGCTATGAGACTTATTTTTGCCCAAATAATCATGACCTGCACGAAACAATCTATGTTCATGTACCGTACCGAAATGGTACCTGATCCTCAATAACAAGTAATATCAATATCATATCGTACCGAGTGGTACCCGATCCTCCATAAATAAGTAATATCAATATACATATCCATACCGGCGTGACACCTGATCCACAATAAACAAGTACTATCAATATACATATCCGTACCGGCGTGGTACCCGATCCTTCATAAATAAGTAATATCAATATACATATACTACCGACATGGTATCCGATTCTCCATAAACAAGTTATATCAATATAGATATTCGTACCGATGTGGTAATCGATCCTCCATAAATAAGTACTATCAATATATATATCCGTACCGGCGTGCCCCATCCACCATAAACAAGCAATATCAATATATACATCCGTACCAGCGTGTTACCTGATCCATCGTAAACAAGCACTATTAATATCAAATTTACACTACTCACAACATACAATATGATGTACCAAGTTTACAATTAGACTTAAAGTCATAAGAATTTTTCATCAAGTAAATTTTCAATAATTATATATACTCGCCTTAATAATCCAAACATCATCAATTTCAAGCATGTCCGAATACCAATCAACAAGCATCTAATTTAGGAGCATACACACAATTAAATTGATTCTAAAATCTAATTAAACCGTAACCTACCTCAACCAAAGAATTCAAATGTCACTAGTCCACAGATGCCTTGCCCTTCCTCAAAATTTTGGCACGAAATCTGATTAAATATGTAATTATCATAGGAGAATGAATCAACTGACACCCATTTTATGAATTCTTACACTAAAAAGAAGAATCTAATACCTAATCCATAAAAAATGCGACTTATAGAAAACCATATGAGAACATTAAATAGCGGAAGCTAACAATGGGTTTCGAAAGCCATAACTGATAAGAAATCACTTAATTTCCATGATAATTCCTTAATGATTAGGCCATCATTTTCTAATCATTAATTTTTGTCCTTTAGATAAGGAAACAAACAACTGTAAGTTAGGCAACATTGCTTCTATATTCTACACGCACAACTATAATTAGTTACAAAACATTGCATGAATTACCCTCTATAAAGTGCATATCTCTAACTTTCCGATTCATATACTCCTTTTGTCTGCTTTGAACCGCTATAAATTTCTTCTGAATAAAACTGACCTTCTCTAACGAGTCTCTAAATAGATCAGTACCCCACGGTGTCACCTCAAAACCATCAAACCACCCAAATTAAAAGAAGCAAGATCACAATATGCATTGGAAAAAATAATACGTTCTTGGGGATGGATCAAACGGCTTGGTACATTTGGCTATGCCTTTTTCCTCCACGAATTATGCAATTGCAGCTGCTATCAAATTCGCACTAGTTGAAAATTCGCTTAAACTAAAACTAGGACAAAGAATTTTGAACAAACTAAAAGGTTCGCCCTACATCGTTCAAAGTTTTGGTGAAGATGAAAGTGTGAAATGTTGTAAAAAGACGTACAATCTCTTGCTCAAATGTGTCCCTAGTGGCACTGTACGAAATTACATCCGTTTTAATGGAAAAATTCTAGAACCAAAGGCAGCGCACTATGCGTATCAACTCTTAATGATCATTCGTCACATTCATAATAAAGGGTATTCTCATTGCGATATAAAATAGAGTAACATACTTCTTTTTCCAAGTCAATAAAGATTGTTGATTTTGGAACAGCCACAGAAGTAACAATTCGTGATGATTATTGAGTTTATGATATGCTTGTTATAGGGTATGTTAGCGTAAAGATGCTTACTGGAGATCCTACTTGGGATCAAGGGCGGACCAAGCATTGTGGTTGGTGGTTCCCGGGACCCCCAAATATTTTCGTATATCATGTAATTATATTAAAAATTTATTAAATATATAAGAATAATAAGTGATGAACTCATTAACAGAGTTGTTAATTGGCTTAGTGGTTCAAAAGGGACTTGAAGAAGTGCCTCACACACTTATATCCTAATTCTAGGCGTATTATTTATTTTGTTGGAAACCCACATACTTAAAATACTGAATCTGCCTCTGGTTTATATATGAAAAAGATTAATAAATATCTCTGTACGGAGATTATGAACCAACTATATCGGATGGCGTAAGATATTGTGATCAATTGTTTGCTTTGTGATTTTCGTGTTCTAATATCGAATATTAGGGATGGACTAATCAATCATCCTTTTAATCATAATGCAATTACTTGTGGAAATGAAGATCAGTTGATCAATGATAATCCTTTATGTGGTAATTGAGTTTCAGAGTATGGTCTGTTTATTATAACTTGTTATGAATATTGATGAACCTACAACAGAGATATAAGAATGATCTAAGGAATTCATCAATATAAACCCTGATCAAAATCAACATTACATGACATACTTGCATCTTACCGAAATTAATATGACTCTAGATAGTAAAATATATGTCGAAATGATGTCTAATTCTCCTTACCAGGATTGGTATTATTACTCGTGTACTAATTTGATCACCAATTTTACTACATGTTATTTTTCTTCTTTTGCTACATTATTATATTTTTAATACTTGATTTTACTATGACTAGTTTCTAAAAATGTGTTGCACGAATATCCATTGTCAAATATTATAAAAGTTATGATAATATAATGCAAGTATTGCACCTGTGTGTAGTCTAAGAGTTTGTATGTTTGGTTTAAGAATATGTATAACTTGTAACTCCCTTTATTTTTTAACTTAACTTGATAACAAAAGATTAAATTATTATAATATAACATAAAATGAATTATTATTAACAAATTAAAGCACATGGGTATCAAAGTTGGTACAAAACTTGAAGCAAGACTATATTTCAATACCTTTTTTTAACATTGAACTGGATAGTTTAACTTCTTTAATCACAATTAAGTTAAAAAACAAAACTTAGAAGTAATTGTAGATATTGAAATTTTGTAGACTCTACAAGAAACATTCATTTTTTGTTAAGAGTTCTTGGTAGCTACTTACCGTAAATCTAGTTTGGTGGCAACTGTATCCAAAACTCTAAATTACGCCTATATAAAGGGAGCAAATATCCACTAACAACCCTCGAATTATAGAGAAATCCATATACACTACTAACAACCCTCGAATTACGAAGAAAATTAGGAGAGAAGAATCAAGGAAAGAACAGATTTGCACCAACATCGTTTATCAATACAAAATCATGTTTCTTTATATTTTTGTTTGTGATTGCAATTTATTTCTGTCACTGTAAAAATTTATTATAAACAAATTGGCAGGCCCAGTAGGACTAAATCTGTCCTTCATCTCTTCACTCATATCTGTATTATGCAAGCCCGTAAATATGAAAGTTGTATGGGTACTTTAAGACCCCTCTTTGAGTTTCATCAAGTCTACTCTCCGACAAGCCTTGAAGTAGGGGGCATTTGTAGATATTGAAATTTTTTGGATTCTACAAGAAGAGTTCAATTTTTATTAGAGTTCTTGGGAGCTACTTTACCCTAAATCTAACTTGGTAGTTACTCTACCCCAAACCCTAAATTACGCCTATATAAATGGAGCAAATATACCCTTAAAAAAGCATCTCCATGATCTTCAATACACTACAACATTTTTGGCCTACGGCCACTCTTGTAAAGTGTGGCCTAAAATAGCAAAAAGTGTGGCCTTTGATCAAAGGCTACACTTTTGGACTTTAGGCAACACTTTTTAGGGGGTGGCCTAAAGAGGCGTAACCTTTGATCAAAGGCCACGCTTTTCATGTGTTGCCATATCAGCTACACTTAAAAAAGCGTGACCATTAAGGTATAAGGGCCAAAGCAAGTGTTGCCTTTGTTTTGGTATTGGGCACACTTCACAAGCATAACCTTTTGTAGCACCTCTACAACAATACTTAAAAAATGTTGCCTTTGTTTTACTATTGGGCACGCTTTAGAAGCGTAGCCTTTTGTAGCATCTCTATAACAACACTTAAAAAGCGTGGTCTTTACTTTCTTAAGGCCACACTTTTGAAGTGTATCCATTAACACCTTCTCTAAAGCAACATTTACAAAGTGTTGTCTTTGCTAATTTGCACATACACATCTAAATAAGTCGCACAATATATATCCCTTCTCCCAATGACCACACGTTTAAAAACATAGCATTCTTATCTATTTTATACGATTAATATTTACTACAAATTTTGATTGAAAAACACAATTATATTCTCATACATCCACTAGTCATATTATACATCATTATTCAATTTAGATTGTCTCAAAATACTATGTTAGATTAAAAAAACTCAAAAATTATAGTACATGCAAATTTTCATCATGTTTCCTTCGAGAAATAGACTGCCTCCATCTAGGCTTTGCGACATCCTCGATCGCAATATACATTATTATTCATATCCTTGATGATTTGTGAGTTGAACTATGATCTTCTCTAGTTGAATAACGTACTATGTTGTTGTATATAACACAAATAGATCCACCTAATATTTCCTTTAAAAATCACCTTACTTGCATTTCATAAGAAAATAACTATAATTAAGTAAAGAATGGGGAAATGAACCAAAAAAGAAAAATTACTATATTTGAATAGAAAATGTGACCTGAAAAAAATATCAAGTGTACTCTCATAAACTAGGGTCTGGGGAGGTCAGAGTGAATGCAGACCTTACCCCAACCCCCAAAGGTAGAGAGGTTGTTTTCGATAGACCTAAGATAAACTAATCCATATTCCCAAGCTATTGTTTCATTTTAGTTATGAACGTAACTTTAACATACTGCCACAAATAGAATTACTGCATTTAGAAGTCTTATCTCACCAATGTCTAACCTGTGGGAACTCTAATATAAAAATATGCTAACCTTTAATGCCTAGTATAGAAATGGAGTAACTCAAGTCCACTAACCTTTATATTGATGTCTCTTATCTGCACCAGCATTTTTCTTTGCCTGGAGTCTTGAATTTACCTGCTTCCTAAGAGCATGTTGAACATAAAAGAAGTAGTTAACGACACTTCCACAACTAGCATAAGCCTCAATCTCAAAAAGAGTACAATTTACCTCAACTAGAATAGGTTTATGTTCATTAACAGCTATTTTTCGTGCCTCCTGGACAGCGGTGAAAACAGCTAGAGCATCATTACCATCCACACGAATACTATGAATTCCATAGCCCTGTACTTTGGTAACAACACCATCACCTAAGTAATAACCATAAATAGATATCATTGTCAGTAGACAACTACATAATTATAAGGTTGTTTCCTAATATAAGGTTTTAAGGTTAACCGGTGGCGGTTAAGGTTATAAGGTTTTTTATTAAACAATGTCCGTTAATTTTTATGTATAGATTAGGCTTTAAACGGTTGCCGTTAAGGCTAAGGTTATAAGGTTGTTTCCTAATATGAGGTTGTAAGATTAAACGATGGCCGTTAAGGTTATAAGGTTGTTTCCTAAAATAAGGTTTTAAGGTTAACCGATGGCCATTAAGGTTATAAGGTTGTTTATTAAACGATGTCCGTTAAGTTTTATGTATAGATTAGGCTTTAAACAGTGGCCGTTAAGGCTAAGGTTATGTTGTTTCCTAATATAAGGTTATAAGGTTAAACGGTGACCACTAAAGTTATAAGGTTGTTTATTAAATGGTGGCCGTTAAGTTTTATGTATAGATTAGACTATAAACGGTGGCCGTTAAGGTTAAGGTTATAAGGTTGTTTACTTAACGGTGGCCGTTAAGGTTATAAGGTTATAAGGTTGTTTCCTAATAAAAGGTTATAAAGTTAAACGGTGGCTGTTAAGGTTATAAGGTTGTTTCCTAATATAAGGGTATAAGGTTAAACGGTGGCTGTTAAGGTTATAAGGTTGTTTATTAAACAGTGTCCGTTAAGTTTTATGTATAGATTAGGCTTTAAATGGTGGCTGGTAAGGCTAGGGTTATAAGGTTGTTTACTTAACGGTGGCCATTTAGTTTTACTCTTATTAAGAAAATGGTTGTGCGGGATCAATTATGGTTACACGACGTGAATGGATTTTAGGATACTTAAGGGAAAGCAAATAACAAAGATGGAGCATCTAGATGTTTTTGCTAAGTTACTACAACTATCAAATTCAGTTCAACAAATTAATAACATATTGATACAAGACTAAGTGTGTATCAGGCGATTCAAGCCAACACAAGAGCAACAAGATGAACAACAAGGTGCTAGTGAATCGAAATAGGCCACTCATGGCTTCACTAGACTTTAGATTTTGTTTTGAGCAAGAAAAGAGATGAACACAACAACAACAATGCTAGTGAATCAAAATTTCCCCACACGACTTCACTAGACTTTAGATTTAGTTTTGAGCAAGATGGTAAAGGATAATAAAAACATTCCTTTGCATAGGCGCGAACAATGTCATTCACTGAGCTTTTGCAGTAAAGCCACAGGGTGAGTTTTACCACTGCTGCAGTTAACATGATTGAATATAACAATGCAAGCTGATTCAAAGTCATCTTTTCAGGAGGTTTATTTTCAACTAGTTGTTCCACAGCCTGGATCAATACCCGAAAACCTAAAACTTAAATTTTCAACTTTTTGATCGAGAATGATGTACATGAGCGAAAAGTAAAATAGAACGATCAATCCAAAATATTTTGGTATACAAAGAGCAAAGACATCTTTTAAAGTGTAATGTCAAGATACCATGTAATGACCAGCCATATACTAAGGAGTGGCACCAACTGGAACTTCAGAATCATATACAACTAGTCCAACCTACATAGTCATAAATGCATATGATAAAATAAGTAAGCATACAGTCAGGATTCTGCCATAAACATCATCATCACAGCCTCATCTGAAAGATGCAAACTTGCCAACAAGTAGGTATTTGGACAATTTCGAGCAGCTTTCAACAAACAACATTAACAATAACCAACCCAGTGAAATCCGAAAATCATTAGGTAAGAGGGATGTTTGATATAAGATTAGTGAAAACAAGAAACAGAAGAGGGTTGTTGATTTTGTTTATGGAGAAATCATAAGCCAAACAGAGGGGGAAGCCACCCTCCAAGAATTCCCTTTTCTCTCTATTGGCCTCATATACTTTAGGGCTCAGATTTTGCTATGCTACATAAATGCAAAGAGAAATCGACATTGCCAAGGCTGCAGATACATCAGTTAGTAAATGAATGCATTACCTGGTCACCTCACCAAGATCCAGGTTGGATTTTCTCAATGCAGTTTAGTAGATTATAGCCAAGAAAGAAGAAAATCATCATCACAACCATTTTTTTCACATTATTAAGGTTCCAGACTCTTGAGAAAATTTATCTTGTTGCGTCTTTTTTACATTGCTGAAGCATAAGCAGAAAAAGAAAGATCATATATGGTTTTTGCATTTTTTGCCGCTAAAGGGCTGTTGATTAGAGCAAAAAAGAAATCATAGGCATACCAGGGATGGTCAACCACCCAGAAAAATCCTCTTTCTTCTCTGATCACCTCAACTTTGAGCTAAAAATTGGTGGAGAACTGCATCAGAAAAATAGGGTGTTCAACAAAAGCTGAAGAACCCAGATAGGTGGTTATATTAAAACTTTTAGGGCTCAGATTTTGCTGTTCTACAAATATGCAAAGAGAAACTAACACACGTCATAGCTGAAAGACAACGGTTTGTAGATGATGCACAGGTAGCCCCACCAATATATGGATAGGATCTTCTCAACGTGGTGAAGTACATTATAGCCCAGAAATAAGCAAATCATCATCACAACCCATTATTTCACATTAATATATAAAATATCTGGAGTTCTCTGGCGAAAAGTCAAAATAATTCTTGATCTTTTCCTTTTCTCAAGGAGATGTTGCTTTTTTATGAATGGAGAAGAAATCATGGACATGGCAGCAAGGGGATAACCACCCTTTATAGAAAATCCTATCTCTCTGATGTCTCATTTTTCCATTGTACGCCAAACTACGGACTGGATTCTGTCATAAGCATCATCTTCACAGCCTCATTTGGAAGATGGAAACTTGCCCTCAAGTAGGCGTTTGGACAATTTCGAGTAGCTTTCAACAAACAACAGCAACAACAATGAACCTAGTGAAATCCCAAACTATATTAGTTTCAACCACATTTTCAACTATATTAATGTTCAGATGGGCAAAATCACAGTCTTTTGTAAAATGATAGAAAAACCAACTATCACTTTTGAATTACTCAAAAAGTTTCTAACTTCGGTTCAAACGAATGCACGTTCAAACACAACTTTAGCTTCCTACCATTTTTCAACTTCAAACATAATATATCGAAACACAGTACCAATGTAAAAAGATCAAAGGCGGATTAAGGATATACGGTATAGAAGATCCAGTGGACAGAGTGTATACAACATACATTTGCAGAAGTTCCCTATAAAAATAAAATGTCATAATTCCACAGCTTTAGGAGTCTAAACATGAAATCAATTAGAGTATAATCATTCTCCCACCCATCCCACCACACCCCCTACTTCAAAACAACAACATACCAAGTGTATTCCGACAAGTGAAGTCTGGAGAGTGTAGAGTGTACACAAACTTTACCCTACCTTGTGGTGATAGAAAGGGTGCTTTTGAAAAACCCTCAGCTCAAGTAACACATTACAAGGTAGTTTGAACAATATAACAAGACAATACAGAGCTAGAACAAGGCGTAGCAAATAATACATAACAAATAATAGATAAATAATAGGAGGAAGATCACAGAACTTGAGCTGGAAAAAGAAAAAGAGAAAGCAAAAATTATCAAGAACTCACAACCCAGTACGGCAAGAAGAGCACAGTTTAGCTGACAGCAAACCAAAGAACACCATAGCCAAAAAAAGAAAGGCAAACACCAACAAGCAAAATAACCCAAGGAGGGAACTTGTTGCAAGCTTTGCCAGGAAGAATCCCAATATTCTTCCCAATATCATTTGCCACTCCAATAATAGTCAGCTACTTGAGTGCAGAAAGAACAACAGCAACACGACATTCTACAAGAAACATAACCTAAACTCAGTTGATTGGACAATCACAACACGACGTTCTAAAAATGTGATGTTAAGCAGCCTATGTGATTTGCTCACAATATCTCAGGAATAAGATAAAGAGTAGACATTCATAATAAGAGTATCTCCTAGTAGTTAACAAGAAACTAATCCAAAAATTGGAGGCACATTGCAAATGATCACCAGTGTCAACTGAGGGAGTAATCATGATACCAGGTTCAGTTAATATTTTGCAGATGGGCTAGCTTAAGTGAAGCTTAATATTATTTAAAGAATGCTTTCCAAACTTACAACTGGAAGATTAGTATGAAACCAAGTTGCAACCATCAACAAAGTTGTTCAAGTAGTATTATGTTAGGTCATTACATTCATCAGTAAGAATCCCCTAGGCCATTCTATGACCACATCGGCATATCAAACATTAATATAGATTTTATTCGTGACATTGATCGGTTAGAAAAAGCTTGAGGTCGTAATATCAAGGTTTAAAATGTACTGAACAAACTTAAATACACATATAAAAGTGAAATCCTGGAGCTTAGCGTTCCAAGATATCATGCAAAACATGCTTTAAATTTTTTAATCTCAAAACTGAGATAGTTTGCAGGACAAACAAATATTAATCATATTATTGATTATAAACCAGACCTCGTTTTGTGCGACTATACTGGGCATATTTTTGTTGTTTATTACAAATGAATAAACCTAATTTGGCATGGATACCATTCAAGTCTAGAAGCCATGCAACTTGAAAACCTTCCTAGTTGTTTCTAGCTATTCAAAATTGGAACAACAAGAAACAAAGTGATATATGAAAGGTTCAATAGCAGCACGCCATCAGACAACAAACACATATATAACCGACATTTACCTAAAATCTAAATCATTTAGCAACAAGAAATAATATGTTGATAAATACATTTCAATTTGTTTGACTATAACTTATAAAGTCATATGCTATATCCATCATAATCTCAAAACTAGTACCAATGTCAATGCTGGTTCAATAATGTTCATTGATTTATGAACTTTGTTAGGGTCCAAATCCTACTGACATCTGTATTTATATTAATGCACTCTCCAATAATATGCTTTGTATATATGAACATATTTATCAGTTTTTGCACATATATAAATATGAAATATAGAAGAGCATTTCACATCTAAATTATTTAGTAATATGTTAATATCCTACCCCATTCTAGTAGATTCAAATAACTGATGTTGCCTTCATGTAATACCATCTTGTAATAGTAGAACACAAAGTGCAAAGGGGGTTTAATCAAGTCTGACAATGAATTTCCCAACAAGTTGTTACCTAAAAAAATCTCCTTTTAAAGCTGGAGTACCAGAATATTGGATGCTTGTATCATCCCCACGGTTGGCCCACACTACAAATAGTTTTTAAAGTAAAAGAATAAACAGGTCAAGATAAAGAAGCTTAATATCTATCCACCAGAGAAACTTTAACACAGATATCAAAAAACTTCTCACAGAGTTTGAAGATTTATCAAGGTTGGGGTATGAGCAAATAGTTTCCTCAGCGTCAAAAGCACCAAGCCTTCTCAGTTGGAATTCAAGCATTTTCCGACGTAGCATGCTCCACAAACAAACATTATCAACTAGGGTAATTACATAAGACAAATCCAAATCAAACAAAACTAGGGTAATTATGTGAGACAAATTCAAATCAAATAAAACTAGGGTAATGACAAATCCAAATCAAACAAACATTAATCAACAAAATACTTGGTAGATGAAACCTAAAATCAAGAAAGTAAAGCTTACCTAGTAGATTCAAAGGGAGCTGGTGGAGCTGGATCTTCAAAAAACAAAACACGGACAAATTTAGCTAGAAGAATTGATGAATTTAGCTCCAACAAAATCAAATGGAGATTGAAAACACCTACCTGATAGATTAAAAGAAAATGACAAAAGAGATGGAGTTAATAGATCAACTAAACACAAAAAGAGGAATTAACAGAGCAATGGCACAAAGAGAGGAGTTAACATAGAGCGGGTTGAAAATTTATGCCACCCAAATATTTTACCTGTATCATATTGGGGGAATATAAAAATATGGAGGGAACTAAATTTTTTGGTATAAAATTTTACTAAAATGATTAGACCACACTTAAAAATTGTGGTGTTAAAATTATAATAATACCACACTTAAAAAGTGTAGCCATATATATTAAAAGTCGTTGCCAATTATTTTATATTTTAGTAACATTTATAAACCGTAGCCTATAATTTAAAAGCCAACACTTTTAAAATGTTGTCAATGTTTCTGTGGCCAAAAGCTTAATGCTATGACCACACTTTAATAATGTGGTCAAAAATACTTTTGACAACACTTTATAAGTGTTGCCTAGATTAAGTGTAGCCGTAGGCCTAAAATATTGTACTGATATCACAAAAATTCACAAAAATATTAGAACATACAATGATCTACCCAATGTAGATTTATTTTGTATTTTAAATAGGTATTGTGATGAGCCTCATTAGGTGAAAATATTTTAATTTTAGTAAATTTATCTTTCCAAAGGGGATAGGTTTTTAATATTGAAAATATTTTCTTGCCCTGCCCAAAGGGGGGCTACTTGTTGATGCTGTAGGACTTATCGTTGTGATAAAATTATTATTCTTATGCCTTGCTATTTTGATAAATTCATTCATGTTGTGTTGTGAACCGTTATCATTTATTTGAATAATAACAATGTTGAAGTTGTGGTTCTGTCGGGCTCTAACTTTAAGCGATGGAAAGAAGATCTTGAATTTACTTTAGGTAAGGCTAACATAAATCAAGCCTTATGTGAGGATAAGCCTCCGCTCTCACTGATTCTAGTATAGCTTCTAAAAAAGAATTTTATGTTAAGTGGGAGAGATCAAATAGGCAATGCATCCTTGTCATTAAGTGTTGAGTTGCTGAGCACCTTAAAAGTGGCTTGTTTGAAAACACCAATGCTAAAGAGTTTTTGCCCAAGTGGAAGAAAGGTATCTTGTATCCAATAAGGTTGATACTGGAGATCTAATGAATAAACCTGTAGGGATGAGGTATGACTTTGTTGGGGGTATTAGAGATTACATACTTAAGATAGTCCACATTCAGTCCAAACTGAAAACTCCTGAAATAACTTTTCCTGACACTTACATTGTGTACTCTGCTCTTAATTCCTTGTCTGCTGAGTTTAACCAAATGAAAACTGCCTATAATACATATGATGAATCTTGGTCAATCAATGATCGCATCTCTAAATGTGTTATTAGAGAGGGAAGAATTAAAAAGAAAAAGGGTGAGGCTTCCATGTTAGCTTCTCATGATTCCAAAACAGGCTTTAGCAAGGGACCTAGGAAGTTTGAAAGATCTAGTAATCATACTTTTAAGAAGGGTCAGGACAACAAAAGGCATGGTAAAGATCAGACTGATTATCTGGGACCAATAATATGGCTTTTAAGAAAAATAATATTAGCTTCCTTTATAAGAAACCTGTTCACAAGAAGAGAAATAGCACCAAATTTCATTCATGGATAAAAAAGGAGTCAAAAGAAGGTAATCATCTAGCTCTTGTTTTTTTAGTCATACTTTATAGATGTCCCTATTAATTCTTGGTGGTTTCATAGTGGAGTTACTGCTCATGTTGCCATTTCCTTACATGGGTTCAAAAATAAAAGAAAGCCAAAGAAAATGAAGTCAAGAATTAGAATCGCCACGGATGTCCAATTTGAAGTAGAGTTCATAGGAACTATAGTTTTAGACTTAGAAACTGGCTATAAGCTTGTTCTTGAAAACACTCTTTATATATCATGTTTTAGACAAAATTTGATTTCTATTCTAATTTTGGACAGATTTTTTTATGGTTTTAATTTTCATAATGGAAAAATAAATTTCCTTTTGAACTCCTGAGTTGTTGGACATGGAATCCTATCAGATGGTTTGTTTACAATTTTCTTGACTTTTGATTTTGAATACAACTATTTTATCAAGTTGTTGGTCATGGAACACCTCGTAACCTCATGTCCATAAGTGTGGCGCGCTACACATCCATGCACAAGATTCTATCAAATGCGGCTTTCTGACTTCCTAGGACTGTTGAACCTTAGGCTCTGATACCAAGTTTGTAATGCCCCGAGTCTGTACCCCAGACTCTACAAGATGCTCATAATTTCGAAGGACCACAAGCTAATCCATGACTGGTACCTATTGTAATAACTGTATAATAATACTATAGTATGCGGAAATTAGGTGGAAAATATGTCATAAGGTTCAATACTGAAATAAAATTGAAACCGGAAAAACAATACCAAAATTGAAATATCTATCTGAAAATATTCTAGTCTGAAAAGTCTTTAAACTGTTTGAAATATGGAGTTGATGGGACAAGTCCCCAACTAACTCCGGCTACTAAAATAAAAAAATAAAATTCTTAAATAATAACATGTCCTCAAACTATGAGAACTCACCACTAATTTTGGATACTGAAAATTTGTAACATCTACGGATGATCGAAAGCCTGTGAATTCGAACCTATGATATAAGACATCATAGTGCAAAAGAAAAGTATGCGCCAGTACTTTGAATGTACTGGTATGTGAAGTGGGGTAGGCTGAAATTCATGGGTTCATATGCATGAATATAACTGAATGAGAGTACATGCATGAATACGTATACTGTAACTAAGATCATGATAATAATGGATATTGAGTTTGAATACTGATTAATAGATATCTAAGTATACTGATACTGAATTACTAATAACTGAATGACTGTATTTGACAGTCTTGATTTTGTGGAACAATACTGAGTTCTGTACTAAATGGAGCGATTGTGTCTGACAGTCCGAAATCTACAGAGCTAAACTGAGTTCTGTACTAAGATTGAATCTGAAACTGAGACTGTGGGAGGTAACCATCTAACCGACATGCCCCTTTCTAAATAGATTGGGGTCCAACCTATAACCCCAACCTATGAGTTAACCCTCTCTATAGGAAGCTCTTTCGTCAACCCTCGCTGGCAGGAAAACTCGAGTGAAATGTATCAACTCTCATAATATCTTCCAGGAAGATATCTCAACCTTCACTGGCTACGTAGTTTTGTAACGCAGGGATTGCTACTAAGGGTCAAACCCTCTACTGGCAGGAATGCCCCTATCCCTGGCTTAACTCGATGCTAAATTCTAGTTCCAACTGAATAGACACTGAACTGATTTCTATTTCTTACTAGGATTGATTGAACTGTTACTTATTATACTATCTAACTGAACTGAACTAAGTTCACTGAGTTCCGTTGACTGATGAAAGACTACTGAATTCTATTAACTGGCTGAATTTACCGAGGTCTGAACTAAATACTGAACTAGACTTGACTGATACTGAGTCTACTTAGTTTTTCCTGAGTTCTATAACTGACTGAGAGTACTACTGATCGTGACATGACTGATACTATCCTTAGACTGACTATGACTCTAGGTAATCAGCTAAATTGTCGGGTATTAATTACCCCTAAGACTCAATAGCATAAATTATAAACCATGGCACAATCTTGAAACATCATAAATAACTACGTGATCTTCATTCATTGGGACATTCTAGAAAACACTTGCATGCCATGAACTTGAATACATGCTAATATGATATAATTTCATTATTTATTCTCATGAATAACTCATCAAACACTTGGAAGGCATTGTATATGCTCATAGTACTAATCAACAGATGAGCATCGCAATTTCAAGGCTTTAACATGAATTCGCATGATACTACATACATAATAGTTGCTTTTACATAAATCTTGCACTTAATCATGGAATTGGAATACAATCAATATTATAATCATGAATACACTTGAATCCAAATCATGGAAAGCATGAAATCAAGCTACTTGAAGTTTAAAAGAGCTTCTTCGATTGCAAGGGTGGAAGGAACCCTTGGATGAACACTTGACATACCTTGGTTGCTAAATTCTTGAAGAAAAATGGTGAAACCTTGAGCCTTGCCTTTGAAATTAAAACACCTAGGGTTCTTGTTCTTGAGCAATTTGAGAGAAAGTAAGTATATTTTGCTCAATGAGAGCTGAATCTCGTGGTTTAGGGCTGAATAGAGGTGGGAAAATGAACCTAATACCCCCAAAGATGCCACTTTTTAATGACTGAAAACCAAACTGCCGACGCGCAAGAGGACGTGTCGCGTCGTTGGCATCGACGCGATAGCCAATGCGCTGCGTAGAGTCCGCGTCGGTTCATGGTAAATTGCCAATGGGAGCCAAGGAAAAATATTGATCGACGTGATGGCCGACGCGCCGCACTGAGATCGCGTCAATGTACTATTTTGGATTCCCAAACGTGGTTCAAACGAGGTCCAAAAAATACGAAACTCGTCCGGGAACACCTACTTACATTCCTGATCATGAATCAACCTAAAGATTGATATTTTAGGTTCATAAGAGTCTTGAAATGGAGTTGTCAACTTACGATGTCCAAAATAATACTAAGTCTGAATACTTAGCAAGAATTTTCTAAGTTTGGGACCCCTTAGCTGTAGACACCCAATTTTGTCCCTCCCGAAGACCCAAGTTACATGTTTTTATCCCTGTCTTACCACGTGCCCTCACCCGTATGATTATATCCCATAAAAATACAAAAAATAACAAACCCACTAACAAACCTAATCCCCAATTATTCTTTTGTAACAAAATTAACCACTCCTCCTATTAATTTTGGACAACACATCACTACCCCACCTACCCTACCCCAATACCCACCCACGTGACCCCACCTACACTCGTACTCACTCACCTCAGAATTTCAATTTCACCAACATATATACAAGGACCGATATACACAACGGAGATGGACACAGAGCACATCTCAAATTTTTTTCCTTTCTTCTAAAAAAAAATGAACCACTCCATCACCATTTAACATAAACAATACACACTCATCTTCTTCCTTTCTTCCGGATCCTCATGTTACACATGACACACCAAGAACACGCACTCATCTCTCTCAGATTTACACTCAAAATCGCGCACACTCACACAGAATCGAGGGAGAGGGGAGAGATTTAGAATCATGAAAGAGGGTTAAAAATGGAAAGGAAGATGGCGTGAGAGATCTGGTCAGTTTTTTGGTTAGATTTTTGGCAAAATTTTTGTTAGATTTGGTCTTTCAGCTCGCCGATCTAGTCTCAAGGGCGCGAAAAATCAATTTTTGATCGTCCACTTGGTAGAATCGATCTAAAACTGCCAAAATCTCTTCATTGTTTTTGACATTTGGATGGAATCCAGCAGGCGTCCATCGGTCCTTGTTGTTTTCATCGCTGGAAGCTCACCGGAGCTCAGGCCACGCTATTCTTTAGTTTGTTTTGCTGTATTCCTGAGGTTTTGGGACTCGTGGGTTCTCGTACTGTTTTCTCGAAATTTGGATACTGTTTGGATCTTAATCGAAATATTGTGATTAGTTTCTTTTGGTTGCTATTCCGATGATTGTTTTGCCGGAATTCTCGTCAACACTGTCTAGTTTGAGTTCATCGAAACTCAGACTGCATCAGATTCAGAGCTCCGATGAGTCACAAACGGTAACCCAATTACAATTCTGGTGGGATTCGGTTATGGTTGGTTTGAAATTCAAAAGTTGGGGGGTTCGTTTCAAGTTTTTTTTTTGTAATCCAGTTTTTAAATCTGTCCCGTTGGGGGGCTTTTGTTCTTCACAATCCAAAAACTCGAAAAGATTTTTTTTATGTTTTACAAAGTACCGTAAATTCAAAAAAAAAAGGGTTTGTTTGCCTGTTCTATTTATTTGTCAAAAACACAAATACCAAAAAAGGATTTTTTTCATAATTGTTGGTGTCAGTCTTAGTTGAAGTGTCTAGTTGAAAATCCAAAAAGTTTTTATTTATTTGTTTTTGATTGTGTCTCTTAAGTTAGGATCAATTTAGTAGTTAATCGTTAATTGTCCAATCTGGATGAACTACGCATACCTGATTCCTTTCCCTTGGATTGGGATACGTAGGCTACCCTCGGTGGGTCCGGTATTCTTTGTGTTGGCCTTTGTCTTAGTATTAGCCTAGGTCTCTCACCCCATAATCTAGAGTTGTTTGCCAAGTAGACTGATTTCGCTCAGTACTTCTGTTCGGCAAATTGGAGTCATTGATGTGGTCTGTCCCATCGACATATGTTTGCATCAAAAATCCAAGGGTTGGGAATCTTCTACTCCTGTCAAATTTTTGGGATAACGTCTTGTGTGTTATTACAGAATGGATTTGTCCACCAAGTCTAGAGTTCTGATGGTTGTCAAGGTGCCCAAAAAGTTAATCAAATGGTGGGAAATATTTAACTATGTTGATCAGCAGAAACTGGTTAAAATATTAAGTGATCTTACGGAACTTCTGCATGTTACCCCTCGTCCTGATTTAATAGAGGCTTTGTTGACCTTTTGGGATCCGAGTAGTTTGGTATTCAGGTTTGGGGAATGTAAAATGACTCCTACTTTGGTAGAAATATCCGGTTTGTTTCATTTGCCCTATATCGAGAAGGATATGATCCGAGCACGAAATCATACTGGCGTGAGATTTTTGCAGTCTTGTGGTTTAAAAAGTAAGGGTATCCGTTTGGGTTGTTTAAGTGATTCGTGGGTTTCCTTAGATTTTTTGTTCGCTAGATTCGGGCCATCAGAAGGTTTTGATTGCTTTTGGGATGAATTTCATGTGACTAAGGAGAAGTAGGAGAGAGAGCATCTTGAAGTCTTCACCCTCGCTTTGTTAGGTACTTTAGTGTTTCCATTAGAATAAAGACGTATTAATACCCGTTTGCAATCTGTGGTGATGGCCCTATTTCATAAGGATCAAAACGACAAGGGCATTAATCAAAAGGGAAGGTTCACTCTCATACCCATGATCTTAACAGAAATATATAAGGCTTTAACCGAAGTGAAGGGGGGAAGGAGATTTTTTTAGGGAAGTAACCTGATATTGCAGTTATGGATGATGAAGCATTTGCATGCGCCTTTTTTAGTTAGAACAGTCGTGTTAGATCGTTGTATTCCTGATCGAATAAAAGCCATGGACTCCCGGTTGCGTTTGGATAAATTCTCGCTACCCGTGGGATTCGAGGCTTGGATTAAATTTCTTGAATCAAGAACCAGGGATAACATTTTGTGGACTTATCTGTGGCTTCGACCGAAGATAATCTTGTTGGGTTGTCAGACGTAGCTCCCTTTAGTTATGTTAGGGCTCAATTGCACTAGACCATAAGCCCTTCTAGGGTAATGTGCCAGTTGGGTAGACTGCAGGACATGCCACCAATAGTGGATCTTCTGAAGGATGTTGAGTACTTCAAGGACCAAGCACTAGGTGAGAGAAAGTATGAGCAGTTTTGGAAGCATGCAACAAAGCTGGGTGTGGACACACTCAAAGAAAGTTTGGATAATTCGGGCTACACTCAAGGATATGGGGTTTGGCTTCAATCTATCCCTCGGGGTATCAGTCAACCCTTACTAGCGTAGATTAGAGGGAGAATACAGGAAGAATGCATAGTAGACGACCATCAAGATGAAAGTGTAGGGTCCAAAGTGGAAACACTGAGGGTTCAGTTAGCAGATTTGTTCAAAACAGTAGAAAGGTGTCAGAATAATCTTTCCAAGTGCACTCCTCATGAAGCAGGAATACGGGCCCGAAGCTTCTTCCCCGGTATCAGGGTGTCTTTACAGGATATGCTACAAAGTTTAAACGGGAGAAAGAGAACTTCAGAGGCAGTTCCATATCAACAAGGGTCATCACGCAGAGCACCAGTCTGAAAGAGCACTTCTTATCTTTATTCAGTTTGAGTCTTTTATGTATCTGTCATTGTAGGGTGGTGTCAGTTTTAAGTCGAAGTCAAGTTGTTTTTAGTATTAGGGTCTTTATTAGTAATTTCACGTATGTCGTCTTAGGGGTCTAGAATGTTGTTTCGTATTTGGTTGTTTAGTTTTAAAGTGGTCCCAAACTTTTTGTACGTTTTTGTTGTTTTCTTTCTTCAAATGTTTGTTTATTTTTGTTTTCGCAAAAAAAAAGTGGGTGACGTTTATGCACATGCTGCCCGAACTACGCAAGATCTGATTCATGTACAACATGATACGTAGGCAACCTACTTTTGGGTTCGATCTAATCATTTTGTTTCGTTGTTTTTCATTATTTTTCTTCTTTTGAAAAAAACAAAAGCCATAAAGAATGATAAAATAAAGGTAGATAACAAGAGAAAAGAAGAGAACAGAGATGGATACGAACTAATAATAATAATAATAATAAGTGTAAAAAAAAAAGAGTGTAGACAAAAATCCGGATGATGTTAAAATGACCTCGCTACCCTCAAAAGCTGGTAGAATTGAACATGAATTTAGCAAAATTTTACCAATGTGATTCCCATGCTTGTTGTGTCCCCTAGTCCTAACGGATGTCGTCTTTTATGAGCATGTTCTTTCAGATAACAGTGATAGGTTTGCAGCACTCTGGCTAGTCACCCATACTTCACTAGATCTAAAGCAAAGCTCGCCATGGCTAGCAGGGAGATTGAAAATTTGCTCATTGACTCGAATCAGGATCACAGGGAAGAGAGTTCTGAATATAATGATGAGGTAGTAAGGCTCAAGCAACAACTGATAGATTTGCACCGGGTATGGGCCAGTGGAAGGCCTCCTCCTCCGCTCCCTGAAGGTCTTGGGAATATCTTTAACTGCCCACCGCTCTCTCAGGCATAATTCTCTGCTCCCACTGAGTCACCTAAGCACGCGCCAGGATTCACATTGCGACATTATTATCCTGGCAGTTCTGGTGTGCCATTGGCAGCTCCCCAATCAAGACCAGCTGCTCAGCCAGTGCCACCAATCACACCGGTATTCGTGGATCCGCCACCATATAAATCTCCCATATATGCTGTGCGTCCCACAATGAGGCTTCCTAGGTCTACCAGTGAGCCAGTACTGAAGGTTCCAGATAGTCAGTATTATGCCCCTGAGCCTACTTTGCAAATGAATGAACCGTATGGGTACACTCAGCCGCCTGCATTTCTATTTGATATGGAGAAACCTGTCGCAGCAGAGGAACAGGATATCATAGCCCAGAAATTGAAAAGTTTAGAACAAGCTATGAGGAATTTGCAAGGAATCGGATATTA
>NC_061111.1:63213804-63221702 GCF_002878395.1 Capsicum annuum
TCCAGATAGTCAGTATTATGCCCCTGAGCCTACTTTGCAAATGAATGAACCGTATGGGTACACTCAGCCGCCTGCATTTCTATTTGATATGGAGAAACCTGTCGCAGCAGAGGAACAGGATATCATAGCCCAGAAATTGAAAAGTTTAGAACAAGCTATGAGGAATTTGCAAGGAATCGGAGATTATAGAAGTGTTTCCTATAAAGATCTTTGCATGTTCCCAGACATCAACCTTCCCCCCGGTTTTAAGATGCCTAAGTTTGAGAAGTATGCAGGACACGATGATCCAGTTGCACACTCTAGACGTTATTGCAACCAGTTGAGGGCTGCAGGAGGAAAGGAAGAACTGCTCATGGCCTTCTTTGGCGAGAGTCTTTCTGATCTAGCCTTAGAATGGTTTGTTGATCGAGATATCGATAAATGGAACAACTGGGATGATTTGTCTTCTGAATTTGTTCAACATTTTCAGTACAACATTGAACTGATTTCGGACAAAAAATCCTTGGTCAATATAAAGAAAAAGAGCACTGAAGGTTTTAGGGAATACGCGATAAGGTGGCGTGAACATGCCGCCAGGGTAAAGCCTCCAATAAAAGAAAGTAAGATGGTAGAAGTTTTCATTCAGGTGTAGAATGAGACCTATTTTCAACATTTACTTCCGGCAATGGGAAAGTCTTTTATGGAAGTCCTTAAAATGGGGGAGATGATAGATAACAGAATTAAGACCGGACGAATAGTGAGTTTTGCCGCATTAAAAGCCACCACACAAGCGATTCAACATGGATCTGGCGCATTTGGAGGTAACAAGAAAAAAGAGGACGTGGCGACTGTCGTAGCTGGAACCCATTCCTATCCAAAAAGACCACCTTGCCCCTATCCCCAATCCCAAGCCCAAGATTACACCTAAGCTCCATACATTCCTCCCCACCCTTACTAACCTCTACAAAACCCTTTATATTCTATTCCACCACCCCCGTACCCAGTATATAGCATGCAACCATATGCCCAAACCCCTTCTTACCCATAATGGCGCGCGCAAGCTCCACAAAATTGCCCATTCGCTCCATCAAATTACCAAAACCCCTCCAGACCCAGTTTTCAGCCTAGGCCCGAGTATAAGAAAGAGAAGGCGGTCAAAAATTAATTCACACCTCTTGGGGAGTCATATGCTAGCTTGTTTGATAGGTTGATAAAGTTGAAGGTTTTAAGCCCAATTCAAGAAAGGCTTTCAAATCCACCGCCGAAGAATCTCGATTATTCTTTAAGGTGTGCGTACTGTTTTGACATGCCAGGCCATGATATCGAGAAATACTGGCATTTAAAGAGAGCTGTTCAAGATTTAATTGACACAAATCAGATGCTGGTCCAGGCCCCGGAGGGTCCAAATATTAACCAGAATCCACTGCCAACCCATGCTGAAGCCAATATGTTAGAATTTATATATGATGGGAAAGAGTCTTCGAGGGGTTATAAGCCTATTGTTAAGATACAGATCATTGAGGAGAAATCGATGAATGTAACGGAGTCTTTGAAAGCAATGTCATTGAGCCAGGAAGGAATAAGAGAAGATAAAGCCCAAGAAAGCACAAAGAAACCCCTGATCACAGTACAGGGCGCCAGAAGGTATGTTGATTCAAGTTAGGATAAACCTAAGTTGACGGTGGTGGGAGCTCTAATTCAGCCCATTTTGACGATGAAAGGAGCACTGACAGCGCCTATTGTCCTCAAACCGGTGACCCAATCTCCGATAGCTGATACGAAAAAGGTTCCCTGGAATTATGGGCGAATTGTGATGACCTATCACGGGAAAGAAGTTGTGGAAGATGTAGATGAGGTAAGGGGTTTGACTAGGTCAGGAAGATGCTTCGTGCCTGAAAGCTTAAGAAAGTCCAAGCCAACGGTGAGTGGACCATCATCTATCAAAAAGCCTATCACTGAAGAAGAAGCCGAAGAATTTTTGATAAAGATAAAATTGCCAGAGTATTTAATATTAGACCAGTTGAAGATGACCCCCGTGCAAATTTCCCTTTTATCTTTGTTGTTGCACTCCAACGAGCAACATGATGTTTTACTGAAGGTATTAAATGAAGCATATGTTCCACGGGAGATTACAATCAACCAGCTTGATAAAATGGTTGGAAAAATCTTTGAGGTCAATCGGATCAGCTTTTCTAATGATGAATTGCCTGTTGAAGGTACAGGGCATAACCGGGGCCTTTACATTACAGTAAAGTATGAAGATTTCTACGTCACTCATGTTATGATTGATGGAGGTTCAGGTGCAAATATTTGCCCTATTTCTACTTTGCAAAAGTTGAATATTGGTGCTGACAAGATCAGGCCCAACAATGTATGTGCTAGGGCTTTCGATGGTGCAAAATCAAATTCCATTAGCGAAATAGAACTAATGTTGACCATAGGGCCTATTGAGTTCGCCATAGAGTTTCAAGTATTGAATGTAGACTCCTTTTACAATCTGTTGTTGGGAAGACCCTGGATCCATAAGGCTAAGGCGGTTGCATCTACACTGCACCAGATGATTAAGTTTGAGCATGACAGGCAAGAAGTAGTTATTCATGGTGAAGGAGATTTGTCATCCTACGAAGATTCTCCCTTTTCTCTAATTGAAGAAAATAACGTAGAGGAGACATTCGTCTATCAAATTTTTGATACAGTGCTAGTGAATCGTATCCTTGAATGGCAGGCTATATCGGGACCGTAATTGTCTTTTACTTCTATCATGATGGTGAGTGAACTTTGGAAATACGGATTTGAGCCAGGAAAGGGTTTGGGAGTGTCTCTGCATGGTATAGTTCATCCCATATGTTCGAGTGAGAATGTGGGCACGTTTGGTCTAGGATTTGAGCCTATAGCTGAAGATCTAAAGAAAGCCAAGGAAAGAAAAAAAGGAAACATGGTCACTCCCTCTCCCAATGCCACTACTCAGTGAATCATTTGTTAAGAGCAGTGTCATGAAGCATGGGGAATTTGAAGTTGAATTGGTTGATGACTTCCAGAACCTTTTTATTGAAGTTGATATGGTTGAAGCAGGAGAAGGTACTAGTATGGTAGACGTGCAATTCATAGGTCCAACTGTCCAGCTCAATAATTGGGAAGTCACTCCTCTCCCCGTCAGGAGGAAGTTTTGGTAGTTTATTTTGTTTTTCTTTCTGTTTATCCGAGTTATTTTAGGGTTGTAAGTCGGATTTTAGTTTGTTTATGTTATGTTGGTATCTATGTTTAAACCCTTCTATCTTTTATTTAATGAAATGCAATGTCCTTTTTGTTTCGTGTCTAATATATTTTGTTTCTTTTTTTTTACACAGTTCTCTTTATGCTGATTCTAATGAGATGACATGCATGCGGAAATTTTAGCCTGATCTTAAAATCCAAACTAATCAAGATGTAATGAAGCAGGATGGGGAATATGATGAAGAAGAAGCACTAGAAGAAATAAGCAAAGAGTTGGAACAGTTTGAAGACAAAACGAATTCTAATTTGAATGAGACTGAGCCAATAAATCTAGGGGATCAAGAAGATTTTAGGGAAACTAAAATTAGTGTACATGTTTTTCCACAGCTAAAAGATAGAATGATTCAAGCAGTAGTTGATTATAAGGATGTTCTTGCATGGTCTTATGATGATATGCCTGGTTTAAGCACTGAATTAGTGGCTCACAAATTACCAACTGATCCCGTGTTCCCTCCTGTCAAACAGAAGTTGAGGAAGTTTAAAACGGATGTAAGTATTAAAATTAAAGAGGAAATCATAAAACAACTTGAAGCCAAAGTAATTCGAGTTGCTCGCTATCCCATGTGGTTATCCAATGTTGTTCCCGTACCAAAAAAAGATGGCAAATTCGAGTGTGTGTTGTTTACCGTGATTTGAACAGAGCAAGTCCAAAAGATAATTTTCCACTGCCCAACATTCCATTTTGTTAGACAACTATGATAAAAACGAGGTTGCCTCTTTTGTGGATTGCTATGCCGGATATCACCAGATCATTATGGATAATAGGGATGCAGAGAAGACGTCTTTTATCACACTATGGGGGACTTATTGTTATCGAGTGATGCTGTTCGGTTTGAAGAATGCTGGAGCAACATACATGAGAGCCATGACCACTATGTTTCATGATATGATGCATAAGGAGATTGAGGTCTACGTGGATGATGTGATTATTAAGTCAAAAAGTCAGGCCGACCATGTTAAAAATTTAAGAAAGTTCTTTGAAAGGTCTCGCAGGTATAATCTCAAACTCAACCCGGCAAAATGTGTATTTGGAGTTCCGTCTGGAAAGCTGTTGGGGTTTGTAGTCAGCTGTCGGGGAATTGAATTGGATCCCTCAAAAATCAAAGCCATTCAGGATTTGCCCCCGCCCAAGAATAGAATGGAGGTGATGAGATTGCTTGGTAGACTGAACTACATTAGCAGGTTTATTGCTCAACTCACAACCACTTGTCAGCCCATATTCAAGTTGCTGAAAAAGAGTGCTGCGGTAAAATGGACTTAAGAATGTCAGGAAGCGTTCGATCGAATCAAAAGATATTTATCAAATTTGTCCGTGCTGGTACCCTCAGAGCCTGGTAGGCCTTTGATCTTATATTTATCAGTCATGGAAAATTCTTTCGGTTGTGTCCTGGGTCAGCATGATGTCACAAGCAAAAAGGAGCAGGCTATTTATTATCTTAGCAAGAAGTTCACCGCACATGAGGCCAGGTATACTCTTCTTGAAAGGACGTGTTGTGCCCTAACTTGGGTAGCACAGAAGTTGAAGCATTATCTCTCATCCTATACTACTTATCTCATATCCCGCATGGATTCTTTAAAGTATATCTTTCAGAAGCCTATGCCAACGGGTCGATTGGCAAAGTGGCAAATATTGCTTACCGAGTTCGACATTGTATATGTGATTCGAATCGCCATGAAAGCCCAAGCCTTGGTAGCTCATCTTGCTGAGAATCCAATCGATGAAGAGTATGAGCCATTAAAGACATATTTTCCTGACGAAGAAGTGTCGTGTGTCAATGAAGTCGTTATAGATGCTGATCCTTGTTGGAGGTTATTCTTCGATGGAGCTGTCAATATGAAAGGAGTCGGAATAGGTGCGGTTCTTATCTCTAAATCAGGACAACATTTCCCGGTAACAGCACAACTTCAATTTTAGTATACTAATAATATGGCGGAATATGAAGCCTGCATTCTTGGTTTGAGGTTAGCTGTTGATATGAGAGTCCAAGAATTATTGGTGTTGGGGGATTCGGATTTGCTCATCCATCAAATTCAAGGCGATTGGGAGACGCGGGATTTGAAGCTCATCCCGTATCGACAATGCTTGCAGGAACTATGTCAACGGTTTGTGTTAGTAAAATTTAGGCATATTCCAAGGATTTGTAATGAAATTGCTGATGCTTTAGCCATTTTGTCTTTAATGCTCTAACATCCTGACAAAGCCTATGTCGATCCAGTGCATATACAGAGTCGTGATCAGCATGCTTACTGTAATGCGGTTGAAGAAGAGCTCGATGGAAATCCCTGGTTCTTGGATATCAAACGGTACATTCAGTCAGGAGAATACCCAGCATATGCCACCAACGATCAAAAGAGAACTATTAGGCGTTCGTCTAGTGGATTTTTCTTAAGTGGGGGAATCTTGTATAAGAGGACCCCAGATCTGGGACTTTTAAGGTGTGTAGATGCAAAAGAAGCCTCGGCAATCATGGTTGAAATACACTCTGGAGTATGCGGGTCTCATATGAACGGTTATGTCTTGTCAAAGAAGATTCTTTGAGCAGGTTATTACTGGCTTAATATGGAAAGGGATTCTATTCAATTTGTTCGAAAGTGTCATCAATGTCAGGTACACGGTGATATGATACGTTCTCCTCCTGTTGAGTTGCATGCAATGGCCTCTCCATGGCCGTTCGTGGCTTGGGGAATGGATGTGATTAGACCAATTGAGCCGAAGGCATCAAATGGGCATAGATTTATTTCGGTAGCCATTGACTACTTCACAAAGTGGGTGAAAGCAGTAACTTTCAAGTTAGTGACAAAGAAAGCTGTGGTAGATTTTGTTCATGCCAATATCATTTGTAGATTTGGAATTCCTAAGATGATCATTACAGACGATGCTGCTAATCTCAATAGTCATTTGATGCAAGAAGTATGTCAACAGTTTAAGATCGCACATCGAAATTCTACTTCATATCGCCCAAAGGCCAATGGTGCTGTAGAAGCCGTCAGTAAGAATATAAAAAAGATACTGCAAAAAATGGTACAAGGGTCTAGACAGTGGCATGAAAAGTTGCCGTTTGCATTGCTAGGTTATCGCACCACTGTTCGTAGTTCAACAGGGGAAACTCCATATTTATTAGTGTATGGGACAGAAGCAGTCATCCCTGCAGAAGTTGAAATTCCCTCTCTTTGAGTTATTGTAGAAGCAGAGATTGATGAGGACGAATGGGTAAAAACCTGACTGGAACATTTTAGTTTGATTGAGCAAAAAAGGTTAACGTCTGTGTGTCATGGCTAGTTGTATCAGAGGAGGATGGCTTGAGCGTATAACAAAAAGGTCCGTCCCAGGAATTTTGAAGTTGGTCAGTTGGTATTGAGACGTATCCTTCTACACTAGGTTGAAGCGAAAGGCAAGTTCTCTACTAACTGGCAAGGTCCCTTCGTTGTGAAGAAAGTGTTGCCCAATGGAGCCTTATATTTGACAGATATTGAAGGCAAAATGGCAGAAATGGCTATCAATGCTGATGCGGTCAAAAGATTCTATGTATGATATTTGATCCTTTGTTGATTTTATTGTATGTTTAGTACTTGCATTTTTGAAGATTGACATGATGAAGGCATTTTATTCTTCTATCCAAACATTGTGTCATCCTTTGTTTACCCGTTTGAGCTTCATTTTATTTTTTCTTTCTTTCATATCCCTCTTTTGGAATCAAAATATAGTCAAAGATAAATGTCAAGAAAATAAGAATAAAAGAAGGAGTTCAAAAATAAAAGAAAAATCAAATCAAAACAAAGAATAAGCTGATGGAACAACGTCCGACCTGATTCTCCTTTCTCGGGAGTGAGATACGTAGGCTACCCTATTTCGGGCTCGGTCCAACCAAATAAAGATCTAAGATTCAACCAATCAACAAAACTGGGGCATGAGTTAATGTGTTGTTTGAGTCAATTCAAAAGTTGTAAGTCCCACCCCTACTTTAAGTATCATTTGAGCTCCTTACCATCTTTTCTAACCTTAACCAAAATCCAAGTTACAACCAAAGGAAGTCCTTTAGATCAATTTTCGATAATGTTAAGGATAAGCATGCAATGGATATGATGATACATTGTGAAGTACCACTTGTCTCCCTCAGCATAAGAAATCAGGAAAGAAATACAAAAATGAGAGAGTCTTATTGGTGAAGACCCCCGTGGGCATCATAAGGCGATGGTGAGTTGAGAGAAAATGAAAATGAGAGAGTCTTATTGATGAAAATCTTTGCAGGCACCATAAGGCAATGGTGAGTGGAGAGAAATAAAAATAAGAGAGTCTTATTGGTGAAAACCTGTGCAGGCACCATAAGGCGATGGTGAGTGGAGAGAAATAAAAATGAGAGAGTCTTATTGGTGAAAACCCTCACGGGCATCGTAAGGCGATGGAGAGTTCAAGAGAAAAGTGAAAAGTGAAAAGAAAGAGATTTGTTGGCGAAAGTCTTTTAAGATGTTGTCAGTCGAATGTGATGTATGAGTTCAATGGATTTGAAGAAGCGGCTCAGCAGCAAAGGCATGAACTCAACAACAAATGGGGAGTTTGGATAGGAAGATTAGGTAGCTCAATCCAAAATGCATGTCATACTCATTGGAGTTGGTTGTCATATTCAAAAAGAAAACTTATCTGAATA
>NC_061111.1:63221802-63250174 GCF_002878395.1 Capsicum annuum
GTGAAAAGAAAGAGATTTGTTGGCGAAAGTCTTTTAAGATGTTGTCAGTCGAATGTGATGTATGAGTTCAATGGATTTGAAGAAGCGGCTCAGCAGCAAAGGCATGAACTCAACAACAAATGGGGAGTTTGGATAGGAAGATTAGGTAGCTCAATCCAAAATGCATGTCATACTCATTGGAGTTGGTTGTCATATTCAAATAAGTTTTCTTTTTGAATATGGGACATTGCCCTTTTCTTTCATTTACATATTCATGCTTTTTGTCCTTTTTATGTCATTTATCAAAATAAAAGTCACCATCATTTCTTTACATGTTAAGTCAAGTTTGTGTCAAAACAACCGAGAAAGGATTTCAAAATTTACTACCAGTCTTTCTAATTATATGAGGAAAAACCAAGGAACAGCACAGGAAAGAAATATGATCGTAATTCAACACAAAGCAAAGGAAGTCTATCAACCGACAGACTATTGGATCTGTGGAAGCATTCAGATTTGGGAAAAGAGTGCACCTCAGGGGCATGGTAAAATGAAAACCCATTGGTTGAGTCAGAACTCATTTCCCTCAATCTGGATCTGGGTCGATGATGCGGCAAGACAGGGCAGGTGTTAGCAATTTAGAACAAAGATGAAAGGAGTGAGTGATGGGGCAGATACCTTAGAAGCCAAGAGCTGCAAGCCACCACTAAGTTTTTAACTGACAAATTTTCTTTGTCGAAACAAGGGTAAATTTGCTTCACTTAATTCAGCTACCATTGGAAATGTACATCCGTGAGATTTTACTTTATGTTCAGGACCCTCCTGAAAAATGGAAGTTTACTTTCTGTTCAGGACCCTCCTGAAAAGTGGGATTTTACTTTCTTTTCAGGACCCTCCTGAAAAATGGGACTTTACTTTATGTTCAGGACCCTCCTGAAAAATGGGATTTTACTTTCTGTTCAGGACCCTCCTAGAAAATGGGATTTTACTTTCTGTTCAGGACCCTCCTGAAAAATAGGATTTTACTTTCTGTTCAGGACCCTCCTGAAAAAATGAGATTTTACTTTATGATTCAGGACCCTCCTGAAAAATGGGATTTTTACTTTCTGTTTAGGACCCTCCTGAAAAATGAGATTTTACTTTATGTTCAGGACCCTCCTGAAAAATGGGATTTTACTTTATGTTTAGGACCCTCCTGAAAAATGGGAATTTACTTTCAGTCCAGGACCCTGTTGAAAAATGGGATTTCACTTTATGATCAGGACCCTCCTGAAAAATGGGACAACGCTTTCAAAAATGAAATACTACTTTATTATAATTCTTGTTTGGGATAATTTTCGTTCTAGTTTTAATTTTGGGTTTCAGGAGCCCGACTGAAGAACAGGGTGATGAAATAGCAAGTCAGGAGCCCGCCTGAAAAATAGGGTGAAGAAACGAAAAGTCAAGCAATAAGGCAAAGCAATTGAAAGCCAAGCAACTAGTTGAAAGAAATTACAAGTCAGGAGCCCGCCTGAAGAATAGGGTGATAAAAGTCAAGCCAAGAGCCAACAGAAGCTGTATAGTTAGGATTTTGTAAATTCGTTTATGTTTTAACTTGTAATTTTCATTTTTGATGTAATGACAGAGCTGCGTACCGGAATCTCGATGGAACCTCACTCGACTCTCCAACTCAGTATAGTCCACTTCTCTTCCAATCCTTTAAAATACCCGTGACTTGATTCTCTCATAACTTGGGTAGGAAGGATGTCTTAAGTCAAGAACCGGTTGTCCTTCTTCCTTCTGTTTCTTTCTTTGAATAATGGTCGGGTCAAAAATTTGGTCTCGCTGTCTACTTCTTTACCTGAAAACACTTCGTGTTTACATTCAAAGGGGGCATGATGTAGATACCTAATTTTTTCCCTCCCGAAGACCCAAGTTACACGTTTTTATCCCTGTCTTACCACGTGCCCTCACCCGTATGATTATATCCCATAAAAATACAAAAAATAACAAACCTACTAACAAACTTAATCCCCAATTATTCTTTTGTAACAAAATTAACCACTCCTCCTATCAATTTTGGACAACACATCACTACCCCACCTACCCTACCCCAATACCCACCCACGTGACCCCACCTACACTCGTACTCACTCACCTCAGAATTTCAATTTCACCAACATATATACAAGGACCAATATACACAACGGAGATGGACACAGAGCACATCTCAAATTTTTTTCCTTTCTTCTAAAAAAAAACTTACCACTCCATCACCATTTAACATACACAATACACACTCATCTTCTTCCTTTCTTCCGGATCCTCACGTTACACATGACATACCAAGAACACACACTCATCTCTCTCAGATTTACACTTAAAATCGCGCACACTCACACAGAATCGAGGGAGAGGGGAGAGATTTAGAATCATGAAAGAGGGTTAAAAATGGGAAGGAAGATGGCGTGAGAGATCTGGTCAGTTTTTTTGTTAGATTTTTGGCAAAATTTTTGTCAGATTTGGTCTTTCAGCTCGCCGATCTAGTCTCAAGGTCGCGAAAAATCAATTTTTGATCGTCCACTTGGTAGAATCGATCTAAAACTGCCAAAATCTCTTTATTGTTTTTGACATTTGGACGAAATCCGGCAGGCGTCCATCGTTCCTTGTTGTTTTCATCGCTGAAAGCTCACCGGAGCTCAGGCCACGCTATTCTTTAGTTTGTTTTGTTGTATTCCCGAGGTTTTGGGACTCGTGGGTCCTCGTACTGTTTTCTCAAAATTTGGATACTGTTTGGGTCTTAATCAAAATGTTGTGATTAGTTTCTTTAGGTCGCTCTTACGATGATTGTTTAGCCAAAATTCTCGTCAACACTTTCTGGTTTGAGTTCACCAAAACTCAGACTACATCGGATTCAGAGCTCCAGTGAGTCACAAACGGTAACCCAGTTATGATTCCGGTGGGATTCAGTTACGGTTGGTTTGAAATCCGAAAGTTGGGGGGTTCGTTTCAAGTTTTTTGTTGTGTTCCAATTTTTTAAATCTGTCCCGTTCGTATTTCTTCAATATCGAGTTGGAGTTATTCATGATCGAGATTCAAATCGGAGTTCTTCGGTGCGCTGATTCCGTCTTTTGATTGACTGATATTTGGAATAAAGTCGTCATCGAGGTCTAATTCTATTCTCTACCTTTTTTTATTGTTGATGGTATCCGATGCATTGATTCTAATATTGTGTGTTGGTTGATTCGTGATGATGTGGATTGTTATTGTTTTGGTTTGGTATTTGACTCCTTTGATTGTGGATTGATTATGGATTATGTGATGAAAGGATATCTCATTTTGGAGAATTAAAATTGATTGTTTGGGTTGGAATTAAAATTGATAAAGTGATACGTATTTATTTTTTAATTCATTATTAGCGGTTTAATTTGGAATAAGCATGAATGTTGTTGAGATAGATAGGCAAATGTAGGTTCGGGTAGGCAAAACTTAGAAAGAAGTGTTTCGTTGGATGTTAATGTGGAGTAAGTGTTGAATGTTTTCTACTTTATCACATTCGATTCAAAGTGTATTTATTTAACCGGGGAATGCTCCGAGGTAATTTGTATTTACTCACCGGGGAATGCCCTGAAGAATTTAGTACGCAAAGGATGCTCGTGATCAAGGCCCGAGGCATCGGGTAAAGCATAGTTTAGGACTAGTGTAGGTTATTTCAGCATTTTTATTTCGGGTTGTAATAATTGGACTGGACTTTACATTTTGCTTTGTTTTGTTTATTGTTTGATTATTTTGTGTGCTTTTGTGTGGTTTATACATTTCGTAATGCCAAAATAGTTGATACACTCTACCAAGCGACCGTGGTTGAACCACGGGATCGAGAGGTGCCTAACACCTTCCCCTCTGTCAACAGAATTCCTTAGCTGGAATCTCTGTTCGCAAACCAGTTTAAAGAGTCAAGTGGTTTTTGGAAAGGATTATCTAACGGTGACTTGGCACACCAGATTATGCCAAGTGGCGACTCTGGAATAAAAAAATGTAAATAATCCTTCTCCGAAACAAATTTTCATTTCTTGTCACCTTTTCGACCCTTAAAACATAAATCTCTTTTTTGGAGTACGTAAAAAAGGAGGTGACATTAGCAAGCTTAGAAGACTGAGTTGAACTTAGAATTTTTGCGGGATTTTACATTTATGATCTGTGCATTGTAGGGTATGTTGTTTTAAAGATGCTCACTGGGGATCCTACTTGGTGTATGGAAAAGATTAACACGTATCTTGGTGAGGAGATTATGGAGCAACTATTACTGATGGTAAAGATTTGTGACCAACTGTTTGCTTTGTGATTTTCGCGGTCTAATATCGAATATTGGGGATGGACTAATTAATCATCAATTTATTCAGAATACAATTACTTGTGACAATAAAGATCAGTTAATCAATGATAATCCTTTTGGTGATAATTGGGTTTCAGAGCATGGTCTATTTACAACTTCTGATGAATATTGATGAACCTAGACATATGAATGATCAAAGCAATTCATTAATATAGACCTAACCAAAACCAATATGATATGACTCACTTGTCTCTTATCAAAATCAATAAAACTCTAGATTGGAAGATATAGGTCGAGACAGATGTCTAGTTCACCTTACCGGGAGTGTTCTTATTACTCAAATACTATTTTGGATCATCAATTTTACTAGTGCATGTTATTTTTGTTCTTTTCACCATTATTGTATTTTACTTCTAACACCTGATTTTATTATGACTAATTTCTGAGAATGCATTGCACGAATATCCATTATCAAATATTATAACAGTTACGATAATAATATACATGTATTGTACATGTGTGTTGTCTAAGAATATGCATGTTAGGTTTAGAAATATGCATAAATAACTTGTAATCCCCTATATAAAATAAAATAAATTATTATTAACAAATTAAAGCAGATGGGTATCAAAGTTGTTTTAGAATGAAAATTTTTATCTTGGGGCCCATTTTCTATTCTCTCTAATTCCTTTCTTCCACTTATTGTATTTTTCTTAAGCAGCAACAACAACAACAAACCCAGTATATTCCCACCTAGTGGGGTCTGGAGAGGGTAGAATGTACACAGTCCATACCACTACCTCTAAAGAAATAGAGAGACTGTTTCTTAGGATTGGACTTTTTTTTTTCTTTATATTTACTTTTCACCAACACTTCTTCTATTTTATCTCAAAATTACCTCTCCATCTTTCTACGTCATTTTAAAAAAAAATTAATTAAGTAATAAAAAATAAATATTACCACTACTATAAATGAAATTTTTTATTTTATTTTATTTTTTTCTGGGATATAAGAATTGATTATTGTTAGTTGAAGGGTATAAGTAGGTTTGTTTATAGTTTGATTTATATCGAATTATTGTATCGAAAATTGAAAAATTTAACCTCACAATTTTAATATTTTGTATTTTTTTAAAATTTAGAAGTCATTTGACTATGAATATTTTTCAATTTATTTCAATAAATTAATTTAATTTATTAAAACCTTTGTAATTTTATGGAATATATGATATAAATACCACACGATTAAATACAATTACTAATTATGCTTATAAATATCTTGAAAATTATGTAACTCTTTAGTAGTTTAATAGTTATGCAAAACATTCGTTGCTTACAAAAAGGATAAACTTAAGCTTAGAAGAATATAATTAATGTATTTTCAATCATCTAAATACCACTTATTTTGAAACAAATGAAAACCGCTATATAGGAAGGTAGAAAATAACAATTAAAAATAATATTTTATTTTTATTCTTTTTTTATTCATTAATAAATATAATTAATTATGAAATTATTAATGCAAAACATTATTATTCTTCCATTGTATTTTATTGTGTTACTCCCTTTGTTAATCTTTACTTGTTCATTATACTAAAAATAAATATCAAATAATAATTATTTTATTTGGATAACTAATGGATAATTTATTCTTATTTTATCTTTAGTATTAAATACTATTCATAATACAATGTATTTTTTAAAATATTAAATTTATTAGATTTAAAAAATAATATTGTAAAATTATTCTATTATTTATTATTTGTTAAACTGTATATCAAGTTAATAGTAAATAAATATTACTCCCTCTGTCCCATTTTATGTGTCATCATTTCCTTTTTTATTCGTCTTAGAAAGAATGTCATCAATCTTTATTTAGTAACTATTTAAAGATACAATTCTATTTTTATTCTTATTGGTCCCACTTAATTAAAACTAAGATAGGAGTACATTTTTAATAAAGGACAATTTGATAAATATTATCAAGTCTTTTTTTGTTTCTTAAATTTTGTATCCGGCCAAATAACGACACATAAAATGAGATGAAGGAAATATTAAATGAAGAAAAAAAATTTAAACTTATACAATTAAGTATCTCGTTTAAATAAATTAAAGATAAAAATAATTTTACCAACACTAATCAAATTGAGATTACATAAAAGGAGCAAAGAGAAAAAGTGATGTGTGGGGCGGAGGAGTGGGGGGATAGCAGTTAGAGGTAATGAGGGAGAGGGGAATGGTAGGGAAAGAGTGGAAGAAGCAAAATATGGGTAAAAAATAAAATGTGAGACCCATAACTACATTTGTCAATTAATAAAGCTCTCATACAAGTATTATGTGGCAAGTTTAACTCAAAATAAATTTTTTCGTTTTAGAACTAGAAGCACGACTATATTTCAATATCTTTTTTTAATATTGTACTGAATAGTTTAAGTTCTTTAATTATAATTGAGTTACAAATCAAAATTTAGAAGTAGTATTTATTTAGAACTCTATTTTTAGTGAGGTATTTGTTATGATTTACTAAACCAGTCAATAGAATTATGGTAGAATTAGACTAGAAGGGTATAAAAGTTCATCAATTTTGATCGTTCAACATTGTTATTAGAAGCAGATTTAGGATTTTAAGATTAAAGTGTCACATTGTTTTGAACATAGATATGTTATTTACACGTTCCAAATACGACAAATAATTGTTTGATTTGATCAACTTTGAGCTTCGTTTTAGAGTCTTCATCTTTTCAATTTTTATAAATCGTATGATCTACCATAAAAAAAAACATCTGAAGATATTACAAGTGTTAATAGAACTTTATTGAAGGGAAGAAAGGCTAAGGTTTACAATATAATCTGAAAGGCATAAAACTAACTAAAACAAGAGTAGGCTATATATACATAGCCAATAACCTAAAGGTCCATAAACTAAAGGCCCAATAACATATGGGCTAACATCCCCCCTCAAATTCACAATGCAACAGCAATAAGCATTGAGAGTTTGTCACACAAAAAACGAAATCGAGATGCCGACTGAGCCTTCGTAAAAAGGTCAGCAATCTGCAAAGACGATGGAACAAAAGGAAGCGATATGGTCCCGAGCTGTAAATGATGACGGGTGAAGTGACAATCAATATCAATGTGCTTCGTACGCTCATGGAAGACAGAATTCTTTGCAATTTGTACCGCACTTTTGTTATCACAATGCAGGGGAGTAGGCATAGAAATGTGAACCCCCATATCTGCAAGAAGCCAACGTAACCAAATAATCTCACATGTAGTCACAGCCATAGCACGATACTCAGCCTCCGTGGAAGATCTAGAGACAACATCTTATTTCTTGCTCTTCCACGAGATTAAAGAGTCTCCAAGAAACACACAAAAACCAGTGGTGGATTTACGATCATTGCGATCTCCATCCCAATCAGCATCACTATAGGCTCGCAACTCGAGAGATGACGTCGAGGGAAACAAGAGATTCTGAAACTGAGTGCCACGAAGATACCTTAGAATACGAAGTACAGCTCCCCAGTGCACAGAAGTAGGAGCAGTAACAAACTGGCTAACAACATGAACTGCATGTGCTATATCTGGACGAGTAACCGTAAGGTAAACCAAACTACCCACAATAGTCCGATAAAGACTCGGATCTGATAATGGAACACCATCACTAGGAGAGTAACGTGCATTGATTTCAAGGGGAGTATCTACAGTCCTGTTGTCAGAAAGATGCGCCCGTGTAAACAAGTCAGATATATACTTAGTCTGAGAAAGAAGATACCCTTTCTTAGACTGAGCCACCTCAATACCCAGAAAATAACGCAGCAAGCCCAAGTCCTTCATTGCAAATCGATGAGCCAAATCATGCTTCAATAACTCAATACCACTATGATCATCACCAGTAATAATCATATCATCTACATATAAGGACAATAGAATTCGCCCTGCACTTGTACATCTAACAAACAATGCTGAATCATGGTTACTCGGGACAAATCCAAGGGAAGTAATAACAGTGAAGAATTTCTCAAACCAAGCACGAGGGGCTTGTTTGAGACCATATAAAGCTTTTCGAAGCCGACAAACTTCACCTGGCTGGTGGTCAATACCTGGGGGAGGAGTCATATAAACTTCCGCGTGGAGATCACCATTCAGAAAAGCATTCTTGACATCCATCTGAAATATCTTCCACTGTCGAACGGATGCAACAGCAATCATAGTGCGAACAGTCGTCATCTTTACTACGGGGGAAAAAGTCTCCTCATAATCCATACCATATTGTTGTGAATACCCTTTTGCCACAAGTCTCGCCTTGTATCGCTCAACAGACCCATCAGATTTTGTTTTTATCTTATACACCCATCGACAACCAATCGCATGCTTACCAGGTGGGAGAGTAACCAAATCCCATGTATGTGTATGATGAAGAGCAGCAAGTTCCTCAGCCATAGCATTCTGCCAAAGAGGATCAGACACAGCCTCTCTATACGACTCAGGTTCAGACAAATGATGTATGTTTGCAATAAAGGAAGCAAATGAGGCTGAATATGTAGAATAGTGAAAATCTGGCAGTTTGGTGGACTTACAAGGTCGAGTAGACCTCCTCAGAGGTGGTGGGTCTCCAGTCTCAACAGTCGAAGGAGCAAACTCAGGCACAGGCGAGGCTGAAGCACTATCAGGTGGCACACCAGATGGCATGGATGAATCCGGAACTGGAACTTCTACGTCAATCCCAAAGGGATCAATAAGCCGAATATCTGACTTTGTCACATCATGGGTTTTAGCTGGAATGGAATAAAAAGGAATATGTTCCAAAAAAGTGACATGTCGTGAAACATATAATTTCTGACTTACAGGATCATAGCAACGATATCCTTTTTGTCCAATACCATACCCCAAAAACACACATATAGCTGATTTTGACCCTAACTTATTTCGTTCAACATGAGGACGAAGAACAAAGCAAGTACATCCAAAAACTCGTAATGCAGAATAATTCGGCGGGTGACCATATAGTTTCTCAAACGGAGACATCCCTGAAGTCAATGCAGTAGGAATACGATTAATCACATATACAGCAGTTAGAACTGCTTCTCCCCAAAAAATACTAGGAACCTCTGCAGACAAAAGTAAAGAGCGTGCTGTCTCAACAATATGACGATGTTTTCTTTCTGCCAGACCGTTCTGCTCAGGAGTGTAGGTACAAGATGACTGGTGTATGGTACCATCAGAGGCAAGTAACTGAGTGAAGTCATTAGAGGTATATTCACCCCCTAAGTCACACCTGAAACACTTTATCACAGCCGAATGTTGTGTTTTAACAAGGGCTCTAAAGTTGTTGTAAATGCCAAAGAAATCAGATCTGCGTTTCATAAGATACACCCAGGTATAACGAGTATAGTCATCTATAAACGAAACATAATAGGTCGATCCACCCTTAGTGGATACTGGCGCTGGTCCCCATACATCAGAATGAATAATATCAAAAGGAGCAACAGAATAAGACACACTTTTATTAAACGGTAAGGCAGAAAATTTTGCCAGTTTACAACCACTACAATTTGAAATATCACTAGTGTTCACATGACCCAAAGCACCACTAGAGACCAAAAAACGTAAACGTGAAACTGACACATGTCCTAATCTGGAATGCCAAAGATAAAACTGAGAAGACAAAGGACTCAAACGAAAAGAAGATAAATCTATGCTAGAGGCAGCAACTACAGACACTTTGAGATTCTCCAAGACATAGAGTTCCCCCAACCTACGTCCGGTCCCAATCACCCTCTGAGTGTGTTGGTCCTGTATAACACAAACAGAATCAGAAAAAAACACCCAATTACCAGTCTTACACAACTGACTGACCGAAACAAGATTTAAAGCAAGTTTGGGAATGTAATAAACATCAGAGAGGACAATGTGAGGGGTAGTAACAGAACCAACACCCTCGACTGACATAGGTACAGCACTCGCGGACATAACAGAGATTGGTGAAATGGGTGACAAAGAACCAAACGATGACAAATGAGGGGACATGTGATGAGACGCACCAGAATCCAATATCCACAAGGAGGAAGGAATACCTGAGGTACTAGAAGAAACTGAACCCGAATGAGACATAGATGCTGACATGGCCGTAGGATTAGAAACGAAGAACTGTCTGAACTGTTCGAAAACCTGGGGATCCAACGCAGAAGGTGGCATAGTGCTAACAGACTCAACATCTACAGATGGTGCAGCAGCAGCGAACTGTGGAGGACGAGATGACCACGGAGGAGCACCAGATGGGCGTGACGGATACTTTTGCTGCCCATATTTCTGTTGCTGCCCAGATTGAGGCTGTTTGACCTTGTTAAGTAACAACGGACACTGAGCCTTCCAATGATTTTTCTGTTTGCAGAATGCACACTCATCAAATGCAACTTTAGGAGATTGTCGAGTCTGAGTACGTGGTGGCCTAGACTGATCAGTTGAAGCAGCAAACACGACAGGAGTAGTAGTTACTTTAGACCCTTTATCCACTTGAGACTTGATACGAGTCTCCTCTGTAATCAGTTCATGAACCACAGAATCAACAGTAGGGAGGGGAGATCGATGAAGGATTGTTCCACGTAGGCCCTCAAAGTCAGAACGTAGTGCCATCAAAAACTGAACCAAGCGTTGCTCTTCCCGTCTAGCAATGTACGGCCCAAAACCTTTTAACTCTGCAGATTCAGTAAGTGCCAATTGATCCCACAAATCCGACATGGCAGCATAAAAATCTTGAATACTGAGATCATGCTGTTGAAGAGCACGGATATCATACTCCAACTGGTACTGCTTAGCAAAATTAGACTGAGTGTACAGTCTTTCCAAATGATCCCAGACCTCCTTTGCTGAGTCATACTTAGCCAATTGCATACCAATTGATTGAGTTACAGAATTGTTGATCCAAGTGATAATCTTGGAGTTATTAGTTTCCCATAAGTCCACCAACAAATCAAAATTTTCAGTTTTATCATCGATAGGTCTTGGTTTTACTCCAGTGATATAACCCCACATATTCTTCCCACGAAGAAAATTCTTCATGACATAACTCCAATAGGCATAGTTCTTACAATCTAATTGAGTACTAATGGACTGGAGAGAATCATCCTTTCCAGTCATTGTAAACACAGCAACACACAAACAATTCAAAAAAACAAAAAGATGCAAAACCCTAGGTTGAACAATTCCGAACGAACAACAATGGCAGCAAGCAAAAGAACGAAAGACGAACAATACCAGACAGCAAACGAAGACAGCAACGAATCAATCCAACCAAAAAACCCAACGAAAATAGCAAACGAATACAGCAGCACTTCAAAAAAATTCGGGGCTCCGCCCCGAACCCCGGACGGGGGCGCGCTGCCCCCCGTACCCCCCAGCGAACTCACCGCGGAGTTCGATCCGCGCAGTAGGTGCCTGCTACAAAATCTTCAACCAACAAATCAAAGGACATGGATCGAACTAGCTTTGATACCATGTTAATAGAACTTTATTGAAGGGAAGAAAGGCTAAGGTTTACAATATAATCTGAAAGGCATAAAACTAACTAAAACAAGAGTAGGCTATATATACATAGCCAATAACCTAAAGGTCCATAAACTAAAGGCCCAATAACATATGGGCTAACTACAAGTATCACAAATAAACATTGTATTTATTTATAATGATGATCAAGAGTTCTATTTTTAACACACTCATTGGTGACTTAATTATTGATAGTTATCGATACTTCATGTTTTAGGTCACAAACAAAACTTTGAGGCATCTTATTTAGTTTGCTTTTAGTGTTCTCTAGTTTAACACCACAAAGTCCGTTGGTTCACAAGAAGGGTTGATATCTAGTGACTAATATAATAACTAGAGATTTAATTATCAATTTTGTAGGTCATTTACAATATCTTTTAAGGAAAAAAATCTATTTTTTTTTTAACTTTTGAGATGCAAAGTGTAGTTTTGATCTGTCGAGCTTCATATTTCAATTTTAGTTGGCTTAATCTAATTAACTCTCTTTTTATATGACTTTTTTTTTTTTAAAAATGACGTATTAAATGATGCTACTTGGCACACTTTTGTTGTTCCAAAAATATTTTTTTAGTCTTGATTTATTTTATTTTTGTCTAGCCGTTAAGACTTGGAACATTAGAGTACCCACATACACCGTAAATAAATTATACTCTCATCACATAATTTTATCTACCACAAATTGAAGACGCGGGAAAAAAATCTCCATTGAAGAATAATATCCATACAACAACTGCATACACACATATAGGAGGAGAAGCCATGAACGGCCCCCCTATGGAGAAACTTCTCCATTGACACAAAAGTGACCCCCCACCTCCCTTGATTTTACCTGCGAACACAAGAAACAACAACCAAAAATACTTTGTCCATCACTGAAGCTCACTGTTTTGGTGAACCAGCTATGCTGTCGCTCCCTAAACTCCAAAATCAATGACAAAAAAATTGATTCATTGTTCTGATTCAGTCGACTCCCACCAATTGAAAACAACAATAACCAGGTGACCACTACCCATCTCCTTCCATCTGGCCGAAAAATGTGACCCGACCAGTCCCCAACGTGATTTTTCTTTTGCTATTTGCTTAGTGTGTGATTGTTTACTAGTTAACTCACATATTTTCACAAGAAGATACAATCCAATTAGATGTAGCAAAACGTAGCTCATTATGAGTTGGAAAAGGTTAAACCTCTTCTTATATATGTACGAACCTACTTCTAATTCTTAATTCCATCATTCATATAAAATTCTAAATTAAAAGAAGAAAGATCACAATATGCATTGGAAAAAACAATATGTTCTTGGGGTTGGATCAAACGGCTCGGTACATTTTGCTATGCCTTCTTCCTTCACGAATTATGCAATTGTAGCAGCTGTCAAATTCGCACTAGTTGAAAATTCGTTTAAACTAAAACTAGGACGAAAAAATTTGAACAAACTAAAAGGTTTTCCCTACATTGTTCAAAGTTTCGGTGAAGATGAAATTGTGAAATGTTGTAAAAAGACGTACAATTTCTTAGCTCGAATGTGCCCCTAGTGACACTATACGAAATTACATCCGTTTTAATGAAAAAATTCTAGAACCAAAGGCAGCGTACTATGCGTATCAACTCTTAATGATCATTCGCCACATTCATAATAAAGGGTATTCTCATTGCGATATAAAATTGAGCAACATACTTCTTTTTCCAACTAACAAGTCAATAAAGATTATTGATTTTGGAAAAGCCATAGAAGTAACAATTCATGATGATTATTGAGTTTATGATATGCTTGTTGTAGCGTATGTTGAAGTAAAGATGCCCACTGGAGATCCTACTTGGTATCAAGGGCGGACCAAGCATTGTTGTTGGGGGCTCCCGGGACCCCCAAGCATTTTCGTATATCATGTAATTATATTAAAAATTTATTAAATATGTTGTAGACACGTGATTTCGTCCTCTTAAAGTTCAATTTTATTCAGTTTTACCCATTTTATGTTATCCTACCGTGTAACCTCACCCGTGTGATAATCCCTCACACAATACAAAAAATAACAAACTCCCTAACAAATTCTATCCTATTCTAACCCCTACATCTTATCCTAACAACCTACCCAATCCAAATAAAACACATCACACCCTACCCCCTACCCCACGTGACCCCACCTACCCTACCCCACTACCCCACCCTCACCTAACAGCATATATACAAGCACTCATTCTTACTGGAATAGGCAGAATACACCATCAAATGTACATATACTATTCCATATACAAAATATTACACACAGAATACTGAGGGCACACATATTCTTCACAATTTCTATTCCAGAGGAGGCCATTTTTGGAATCAAAAAGAAAAAGCAGAACATTTCAATTTTCTTTTCTTCTTCACAGGACACTCCACGGAATACACAGCACATCTCAAGGAAAAATTCCCTTTTTTCTCCACAAACCAAACTGAAATTCACACACATCACTACACACAGAGAGATGGTGAGAAGAGAGTGAGAAACCGAGAGAGAGAGAGAAATAGTGAGAAGAGGAGAGTTGATCAGAGATCGGATTTCTTCCTCTTCATCATCGTTTACACACAACAAACGCAAAAACACACAGGAACTCAAGAAGCTCACAACGCACACACACTATACGCAGAGTAAGTAAGAAAATGAGAGTATGAAGCTCGTTTGACGGAATCTAGCAACAGAATATGGTATCAGCCTTTTGTCTGATCTTTTTCGGTGATCTCGGTGCCGGTGTCTGCTTCCCGTCGTTGGTTTTGGTCGAATCAGTCTCATAATTGCCAAAAGAACTTTTTTTTTGCCGATATCTAGACGAGATCTGGCTGGAATCCAACTGTTTAATGGGTTTTGGTCACTGTGAGCTCACCGGAGTTTAATTTTTGTAGATTTCAGGTTCAATTGGATTTTCAAAACTCCAAGTTCGTCTGTCTTAGTGACCCAGTTATGAAATCGGGTTTCGGGTCCCTCAGTTTTTGTTCCCCATTTGGGTTTTTGTTTTTTCCTTTCGTGCGATCAGTCTATTGAGGTCAATTTTGGGGTTTCAAATTTCTATATCGAGTCAGAGTACGTCTCTGTTGAGGTTCTATTTGGAATTCTATAATTCGGGCTTCTTCAACATCATTTTTCAACTGAAATTGATTATCGAAAGGTCCACTTTCTTAACTCTCTTTTCTTTGCCTTGATTTATTTAATTGTCTTGATTATGTTGATGCAACCATGGTTGGTGGATTTTTGATGTGATGATTATATGCGCAATGTGATTAATAAAAAAGGGAAGTTCGCGGGGCGGGATCGAGAAATTGATAAAAAGAATGATTTTGGATTAATGTTAGTTCGTCGGTTTTTCTGTTTAGTCCGGAATAAAATTTTAAATTTGCGAACATGATTGGATCGTGTTTAGGTTGAAATGGATAGGCAATATAGGTTCGGGTAGGCAAGAATTTAGGATTGATGTTTTGGTTGGGATGTTGGAATGTGCGTGTGAATGTTTCTTTCTAGTTTATCATATTTAATTCAAATGTATTTATTTAGCTGGAAAATGCCCCGAGATCACTTGTATTTGTTCACCGGGGAATGCCCCGACGTATCATGTTGGCGAAAAATGATCGTGATGAAGGTCCGCGGCATCGGGTAAGGCATTGGAGCTTAGTCTAGATTTAGTTTAGACTAGGATTTATATTTTTGTATTTTTCTATTTTGGACTGTATAATTGGACTGGACTTTACATTTTTGGATTTTTTTGTTTTGTTTATTGTTTGATTATTTTGCGTGTTTTTGTGTGGTTTATACATTTCGTAATGCCAAAATAGTTGATACACTCTACCAAGCGACCGTGGTTGAACCACGGGATCGAGGGGTGCCTAACACCTTCCCCTCGGTCAACAGAATTCCTTAGCCGAAGTCTCTGTTCGCAAACCAGTTTAAAAGAGTCAAATGGTTTTGAAAAGGATTTTCCAATGGTGACTTGGCACACCAGATTATGCCAAGTGGCGACTCTGAGTAAAAAATATAAATAATCCTTTTCCGAAGCAAATTTTCATTTCTTGTCACTTAAATAATAAAATCCTTTCGAACTTAAAATAATATTTTTTGAGTACGTAAAAAGGGGTGTGACAGCTCTGGCGACTCTGCTGGGGACAGTATGAGAATTCAATCTTATTTTTGAGTCGTATCAACTTTTTTTGGTACTACGAGTGTATAAGCATTGTTTGTGATTATTGTTGGTGTTATTTTCACTTTTGTGCGTTTTCGTGCTCTTTGTTTATAGTATTTATTCTATGTTTTACCGCTTTATATCTGTCATCATGAGTCCACCCCCCGGCCTTCTTTCTGCAACAAGTCCGTAGTATACGTGTTGTACACAACTTCTAGTTGAGTCACCCTTATTTTAGGGGGGAGCCGTCGGTGTTATGGAGTAGGTGGAAAGCAAAGCAGCTACTATCGACCATACGCTCCCCCGAACAGCCTTGTTAGTGAACCACAACGTAGGTCAGCCTTTAGGTCATGCTTATGTGCATCATACTGAGACATAGCGGGACTCACATGACCCTTTGTAGGAGACTCACCTCTAAAGCATTCCTACGTGCTAGCTATTGCATCTTTAAGGGTAACATGGTCATTTGACGGACTGATTTGAAAAAATAAAAAAAAATTGTTAGGAGTAAGGTGCGTAGGCAAAAAAGAAAAAGAAAAAAATAGAAAAAGTGAGTCGAAAAGTATGAATCAAAAGGAGTGTCGTAGTTTATTTTAGAGTTCCTTGTGGTTTTTGTTCTTTACGATCCAAAAACTCAAAAAGATTTTTTTTACGTTTTGCATTTATGTTCTCAAAATACCGTAAGTTTAACAAAAAAAAATGAAAAAAAAAAGTTTGTTTGCCTTTTCTACTTATTTGTCAAAAACAAAATACCAAAAAGATTTTTTTTCTTCACAATTGGTGGTTTCAGTCTAGGTTAAAGTGTCTAGCGGAAACTTCAAAAGTTTTTTTTCATTTGTTTTTGGTAGTGTCTCTCAAGTTAGGATCAATTTATTAGTTAATCGTTAATTGTCCAATCTGGATGAACTACGCACCCTTGAATCTCCTCTTTCGGGAGTGAGATACGTAGGCAGCCTATTGTTGGTTCGGGGATCTTATTTAAAAAATCCAAAAAAATAAATAAAAAAATTCCTTCACTTTTCATCTAGAGTAGGTGTTTCATACATGTTTTGAAAATAAAAATCCAAAAAAAAAAATCCTTAATAGTCGTAGGTTTTATTTTTGGTTGATCTTATTTCAAAAATTCAAAAAAAGATTTTCTTCACTCTTTATTTAGTGTAGGTGTTTCATATACATCTTCAAGAGAAAACTACAAAAAAATTTTCCTTTAATAGTTTCAAGTTTTATTTTCATATGAAATTCAAAATTGAAAACCCCAAAAGATTTTTCTTTGGTAATCATAGGTTTCGTTTTGTATAGGTATTTTAAAAGTAAAAAAAAATGTAAAACGATGTTCGTCAATTCTTTTGACAAATTTTTATTTTCTTTTCTTCTTAAAGTTTCAAGCAAGAGAATGAAAAAAGAGTTTAATTGGCCATTTTGGCAAGATTTCCCAAACTATGTAAAATCTGATTCATGTACAACATGATACGTAGGCAACCTACTTTTGGGTTCGATTTGATCATTTTGTTTCGTTGTTTTGCATTATTTTTCCTCTTTTAAAGAAAAACAAAAGCCATAAAGAATGATAAAATAAAGGTAGATAACGAGAGAAAGGAAAAGACCAGAGATGGATACGAAAAAAATATAATAATATAATAATAATAATAATAAGTGTAGATAAAGCGTAGACAAAAATCAGGATGATGTTAAAATGACCTCGCTACCCTCGAAAGCTGGTAGAAATGGACATGAATTTAGGATAATTTTACCAATGTGATTCCCATGTTTGTTGCATGCCCTAATCCTAACGGATGTCGTCTTTGATGAGCATGTTCTTTTAGATAACAGTGGTAGGTTTGCAGCACTCTGGCTAGTCACCCATACTTCACTAGATCCAAAGCAAAGCTCGCTATAGCTAGCAGAGAGATTGAAAATTCGCTCATTGACCCGGATCAGGATCACAGGGAAGAAAGTTCTTAACACAATGATGAGGTAGTAAGGCTCAGGCAACAATTGATAGATTTACACCGGGCATAGGCCAGCGGAATGCCTCCTCCTCAACTCCCTGAAGGTCTTGGGAATATCTCTAATTGCCCACCGCTCTCTTAGGCACAATTCTCTACTCCCACTGAGTCACCTGAGCACGCGCCAGGATTCACATCGTGACATTATTATCCTGGCACATCTGGTGTGCCATTGGCAGCACCCCAATCAAGACCAGCTGCTTAGCCAGCGCCACCGATCACACCGGTATTCGTGGCTCCGCTACCACATAAAACTCCCATATATGCTGTGTGTCCCACAATGAGGCTTCCTAGGTCTGCCAGTGAGCCAGTACTGAAGGTTTCAGAAAGTCAGTATTATGCCCCGGAGCCTACTTTGCAAATGAATAAACCGTATGGGTACACTCAGCCGCCTGCATTTCCATTTGATACGGAGAAACCTGTCGCAACGGAGGAACAAGATATCATAGCCCAAAAATTGAAAAGTTTAGAATAGGCTATGAGGAATTTGCAAGGAATCGGAGATTATAGGAGTGTTTCCTATAAAGATCTTTGCATGTTCCCAGACATCAACCTTCCCCTCAGTTTTAAGATGCCTAAATTTGAGAAGTATGCAGGACACGGTGATCCCGTTGCACACTTGAGACGTTATTGCAACCAGTTGAGGGCTGCAGGAGGAAAGGAAGAACTGCTCATGGCCTTCTTTGGCGAGGGTCTTTCTCGTCTGGCCTTAGAATGGTTTATCGATCCAGATATCGATAAATGGAACAGCTGGGATGATTTGGCTTCTGAATTTGTTCAACATTTTCAGTATAACATCGACCTGATTCTTGATGAAAAATCCTTGGTCAACATGAAGAAAAAGAGTACTGAAGGTTTTAGGAAATACGCGATAAGGTGGCGTGAACAGGCCGCCAGGGTAAAGCCACCAATGAAAGAAAGTAAGTTGGTAGAAGTTTTCATTCAGGCGCAGGATGAGACCTATTTTCAATATTTACTTCCGACAATGGGAAAGTCTTTTATGGAAGTCCTTAAAATGGGGGAAATGATAGAGGATGGAATTAAGACCAGCCGAATAGTGAGTTTTGCCGCATTAAAAGCCACCACAGAAGCGATTCAAGGTGGATCTGGTGCATTTGGAGGTAAAAAGAAGAAAGAGGACGTGGCAACTGTCGTAGCTGGAACCTATTCCTATCCCAAAAGACCACCTCGCCCTTATCCCCAATCCCAAGCCCAAGTCTACGCCCAAGCTCCATATATTCCTCCCCACCATTACTACCCTCCACAAAACCCTTTATATTCCATTCTGCCACCCCCATACCCAGTATATAGCATGCAACCATATGCCCAAACCCCTTCTTACCCGCAGTGGCGCGTGCAAGCTCCACAAAATCGCCCATTCGCTCCACCAAATTACCAAAACCCCTCCAGACCCACCTTTCAGCCTAGGCCCGAGTATAAGAAGGAGAAGGCGGTCAAATATCAATTCAAACCTCTTGGGGAGTCATATGCTAGCTTGTTTGATAGGTTGAGAAAGTTGAAGGTTTTAAGCCCAATTCAAGAAAGACTTTCAAATCCACCACCGAGGAATCTCGATTATTCTTTAAGGTGTACGTACTGTTCTGATATGCTAGGCCATAATATTGAGAAATGCTGGCATTTAAAGAGAGCTGTTCAAGATTTAATTGACATAAATTAGATGCTGGTCCAGGCCCCGGAGGGTCCAAACATTAACCAGAATCCGCTGCCAACCCATGCTGAAGCCAATATATTAGAATTGATATATGATGGGAAAGAGTCTTTGAGGGGTTATAAGCCTATTGTCAAGATACAGACCATTGAGGAGAAATCGGTAAATATAGCGGAGTCATTGAAAGCAATGTCATTAACCCAGGAAGGAATGTGAGAAGATAAAGCCCAAGAAAGTACAAAGAAACCCCTGATCACAGTACAAGGTGCCAAAAGGTATGTTGATTTAAGTCAGGATAAACCTAAGTTGACAGTGGTGGGAGCTTTGAGTCAGCATATCTTGACGGTGAAAGGAGCACTGGCAGCGCCTATTGTCTTTAAACCGGTGACCCAACCTCCGATAGTTGATACAAAAAAGATTCCCTGGAATTATGGGTGGACTGTGATGACCTATCATGGGAAAGAAATTGTGGAAGATGTAGATGAGGTAGGGGGTTTGACTAGGTCAGGAAGATGCTTCGTGCCTGAAAGCTTAAGAAAGTCCAAGCCAACGGTGAGTGGACCCTTATCTATCAAAAAGCCTATCACTGAAGAAGAAGTCGAAGAATTTTTGAAAAAGATGAAATTGCCAGAGTATTCAATATTAGAGTAGTTAAAGAAGACCCCCGCGCAAATTTCCCTTTTATCTTTGCCGTTGCACTCCAAAGAGCATCGTGATGTTTTACTGAAGGTATTAAATGAAGCATATTCCAAGGGAGATTAGAATCAACCAACTTGAGAAAATGGTTGGAAAAATCTTTGAGGTTAATCGGATCAGCTTTTCTGATGATGAATTGCCTGTTGAAGGTACAGGGCATAACCGGGGCCTTTACACTACAGTGAAGTATGAAGATTTCTACGTCACTCATGTTATGATCAAATATTTTCCCTATTTCTACTTTGCAAAAGTTGAATATTGGTGCTGACAGGATCAGGCCCAACAATGTATGTGTTAGGGCTTTCGATGGTGCAAAATCAAATTCCATTGGCAAAATAGAACTAATGTTGACCATAGGTCCTGTTGAGTTCACCATAGAGTTTCAAGTATTGAATGTAGACTCCTCTACAATCTGTTGTTGGGAAGGTCGTGGATCCACAAGGAAAAGGCGGTTGCATCTACGCTGCACCAAATGATTAAGTTTGAGCATGACAGGTAAGAAGTAGTTATTCATGGTGAAGGAGATTCGTAGAGGAGACATTCGTCTATCAAATTTTTGATACAGTGGCAGTGAATCATATCTTTGAATGGCAGGCTATACCGGGACCGCAATTGTCTTCTGCTTCTATCATGATGGTTAGTGAACTTTGGAAATACGGATTTAAGCTAGGAAAGGGTTTGGGAGCGTCTCTGCACGATATAGTTCATCCCATATGTACGAGTGAGAACGTGGGCACGTTTGGTCTGGGATTTGAGCCTACAGCTGAAGATCTGAAGAAAGCCAAGAGAAGGAAAACGGAAACATGGTCACTCCTTCGCCCAATGACTACTCAGTGAATCATTTGTTAAGAGCGGTGTCACGAAGCATGTGGAATTTGAAGTTGAATTGGTTGATGACTTTCAGAACCTTTTTATTGAAGTTGATATAGTCGAAGCAGGAGAAGGTACCAGTATGGCCGACGTGCAATTCATAGGTCCAGCTGTCCAGCTCAATAATTGGGAAGTCACTCCTCTCCCCGTCAGGAGGGAGTTTTGGTAGTTTATTTTTTTTTTTCTGTTTATCCGAGTTATTTCAGGGTTGTAATTCGGATTTTAGTTTGTTTATGTTATGTTAGCATATGTGTTTAAACCCTTCTATCTTTTATTTAATGAAATGCAATGTCCTTTTTGTTTCGTGTCTAATATATTTTGTTTTTCTTTTCTTACACAGTTCTCTTTATGCTGATTCTAATGACATGACATGCATGCAAAATTTTCAGCCTGATCTTAAAATCTAAACTAATCAAGATGTAATGAAGCAGTATGGGGAATATGATGAAGAAGAAGCACTAGAAGAAATAAGCAAAGAGTTGGAACAGTTTGAAGACAAAACGAATTCTAATTTGAATGAGACTGAGCCAATAAATCTAGGGGATCAAGAAGATGTTAGGGAAATTAAAATCAGTGTACATGTTTTTCCACAGCTAAAAGATGAAATGATTCAAGCATTAATTGATTATAAGGATGTTTTTGGATGGTCTTATGATGATATACCTGGTTTAAGCACTGAATTAGTGGCTCACAAATTGCCAACTGATCCCGCATTCCCTCCTGTCAAACAGAAGTTGAGGAAGTTTAAAACGGATGTAAGTATTAAAATTAAAGAGGAAATCATGAAACAACTTGAAGCCAAAGTAATTCGAGTGGCTCGCTATCCCATGTGGTTATCTAATGTTGTTCCCGTACCAAAGAAAGATGGCAAAATTCGAGTGTGTGTTGTTTACCGTGATTTGAACAGAGCAAGTCCAAAAGATAATTTTCCACTGCCCAACATTCCATTTTGTTAGACAACTATTATAAAAACGAGGTTGCCTCTTTTGTGGATTGCTCTGCCGGATATCACCAGATCATTATGGATGATAGGGATGCAGAGAAGACGTCTTTTATCACACTATGAGGGACTTATTGTTATCGAATGATGCTGTTTGGTTTGAAGAATGCTGGAGCAACATACATGAGAGCCATGACCACTATGTTTCATGATATGATGCATAAGGAGATTGAGGTCTACGTGGATGATATGATTATTAAGTCAAAAAGTCAGGCCAACCATGTTAAAAATTTAAGAAAGTTCTTTGAAAGGCTTCGCAGTTATAATCTCAAACTTAACCCGACAAAATGTGTATTTGGAGTTTCATCTGGAAATCTGTTGGGGTTTGTAGTCAGCCATCGGGGAATTGAATTGGATCCCTCAAAAATTAAAGCCATTCAGGATTTGCCCCCGCCCAAGAATAGAACAGAGGTGATGAGTTTGCTTGGTAGACTGAACTACATTAGCAGGTTTATTGCTCAACTCACAACCACTTGTGAGCCCATATTCAAGTTACTGAAAAAGAGTGTTGCGGTAAAATGGACTTAAGAATGTCAGGAAGCGTTCGATCGAATCAAAAGATATTTGTCGAATCTGCCTGTGTTGGTACTCCCGGAGACTGGTAGGCCTTTGATCTTATATTTATCAATCATGGATAATTCTTTCGGTTGTGTCCTGGGTCAACATGATGTCATAGGCAAAAAGGAGCAGGCTATTTATTATCTTAGCAAGAAGTTCACTGCATATGAGGCCAGGTATACTCTTCTTGAAAGGACGTGTTATGCCCTAACTTGGGTAGCACAGAAGTTGAAGCACTATCTCTCATCCTATACTACTTATCTTATCTCCCGCATGGATCCTTTGAAGTATATCTTTCAGAAGCCTATGCCAACGGGTCGATTGACAAAGTGGAAAATATTGCTTATCGAGTTCGACATTGTATATGTGACTCGAACCGCCATAAAAGCCCAAGCCTTTGCAGATCATCTTGCTGAGAATCCCATCGATGAAGAGTACGAGCCATTAAAGACATATTTTCCTGATGAAGAAGTGTCGTGTGTCGATGAAATCGTTATAGATGCTGATCCTGGTTGGAGGTTATTTTTTGATGGAGCCGTCAATATGAAAGGAGTCGGAATAGGTGCGGTTCTTATCTCTGAATCGGGACAACATTTCCCTATAACAGTACAACTTCGATTCTACTGTACTAATAATATGGCAGAGTATGAAGCCTGCATTCTTGGTTTGAGGATAGCTGTTGATATGGGAGTCCAAGAATTATTGGTGTTGGGAGATTCGGATTTGCTCGTCCATCAAATTCAAGGTGATTGGGAGACGCGAGATTTGAAGCTTATCCCGTATAGACAATGCTTGCAGGAGCTATGTCAACGGTTTGTGTTAGTAAAATTTAGGCATATTCCAAGAATTCATAATAAAATTACTGATGCTTTAGCCACTCTATCTTCAATTCTCCAACATCCAGACAAAGCCTACATGGATCTAGTGCATATACAGAGTCATGATCAGCATGCTTACTGTAATGCGGTTGAAGAAGAGCTCGATGGAGAACCTTGGTTCTTGGATATCAAGTGGTACATTCAGTCAGGAGAATACCCAACATATGCCACCAATGATCAAAAGAGGACTATTAGGCGTTTGGCTAGTGGATTTTTCTTAAGTGGGGGAATCTTGTATAAGAGGACCCCAGATATGGGACTTTTAAGGTGTGTAGATGCAAGAGAAGCCTCGGCAATCATGGTTGAAATACACTCTGGAGTATGTGGGTCACACATGAACGGTCATGTCTTGTCAAAGAAGATTCTTCGAGACGATTATTACTGGCTTACTATGGAAAAGGATTCTATTCAATTTGTTCGAAAGTGTCATCAATGTCAGGTGCACGGTGATCTGATACGTTCTCCTCCTGTTGAGGTACATGCAATGGCCGCTCCATGGCCGTTCATGGCTTGGGGAATGGATGGGATTGAACCAATTAAGCCGAAGGCATCAAATGGACGTAGATTCATTTTGGTAGCCATTGACTACTTCACAAAGTGCGTAAAAGCAGTAACTTTTAAGTCAGTGACAAAGAAGGCTGTGGTGGACTTTATTCATGCCAATATCCTTTATAGATTTGGAATTCCTAAGATGATCGTTACAGACAATGCTGCCAATCTCAATAGCCATTTGATGCAAGAAGTATGTCAACAGTTTAAGATTGCACATTGAAATTCTACTCCATATCGCCCAAAGGCCAATGGTGCTGTAGAAGCCGCCAATAAGAATATAAAAAAGATACTGCAAAAAATGGTACAAGGGTCTAAACAGTGGCATGAAAAGTTTCCATTTGCATTGCTAGGTTATCGCACCACTATTTGCAGTTCAACAGGGGCAACTCCATATTTATTGGTGTATGGGACAGAAGCAGTTATCCCTGCATAAGTTGAAATTCCCTCTCTTTGAGTCAATGTAGAAGCAGAGATTGGTGATGACGAATGTGTAAAAACCCGACTTGAACATTTGAGTTTGATTGAGGAAAAAAGGCTAACGTCTGTGTGTCATAGCCAGTTGTATCAAAGGAGGATGGCTCGAGCGTATAACAAAAAGGTCCATCCCAGGAATTTTGAAGTTGGTCAGTTGGCATTGAGACGTATCCTTCCTCACCAGGTTGAAGCGAAAGGCAAGTTCTCCCCTAACTGGCAAGGTCCCTTTGTTGCCCAATGGAGCCTTATATTTGACAGATATTGAAGGCAAAATGGCAGAAATGGCTATCAATGCTGATGCGGTCAAAAGATATTATGTATGATATTTGATCCTTTGTTGATTTTATTGCATGTTTAGTACTTGCATTTTTGAAGATTGACATGATGAAGGCATTTTATTCTTCCATCCAAACATTGTGTCATCCTTTGTTTACCCATTTGAGCTTCGTTTTATTTTTTCTTTATTTCATATCCCTCTTTTGGAATCAAAATAGAGTCAAAGATAAATGTCAAGAAAATAAGAATAAAAGAAGGAGTTCGAAAATAAAAGAAAAATCAAATCAAAACAAAGAATAAGCTGATGGAACTACGTCTGACCTGATTCTCCTCTCTCGGGAGTGAGATACGTAGGCTGCTCTATTTCGGGCTCGGTCCAACCAAATAAAGATCTAAGATTCAACCAGTCAACAAAACTAGGGCATGAGTTAATGTGTTGTTTGAGTCGATTCCAAAAGTTGTAAGTCCCACCCCCACTTCAAGTATCGTTTGAGCCTCTTACCATCTTTTCTAACCTTAACCAAAAGCCAAGTTACAACCAAAGAAAGTCCTTCGGATTAATTTTTGATAATGTTAAGTCTAAGCATGCAATGGATATGATGATACATTGTGAATTACCGCTTGTCTCCCTCAGCATAAGAAATCAGGAAAGAAATACAAAAATGAGAGAGTCTTATTGGTGAAAACCCTCACGGGCACCGTAAGACGATGGAGAGTTCAAGAGAAAAGTGAAAAGTAAAAAGAAAGAGATTTGTTGGCGAAAGTCTTTTAAGATGTCGTCATTCGAATGTGATGTATGAGTCCAATGGATTTGAAGAAGCGGCTCAGTGGCAAAGGCACGAACTCAATAACAAATGGGGAGTTTGGATAGGAAGATCAGGCAGCTCAATCTAAAATGCATGTCATACTCATTGGAGTTGGTTGTCGTATTCAGATAAGTTTTCTTTTTGAATATGGGATATTGCCCTTTTCTTTCATTTGCATATTCATGCTTTTTGTATTTTTATGTCATTTATCAAAATAAAAGTTACCATTATTTCTTTACATTTTAAGTCAAGTCTGTGTCAAAATAAGCGAGAAAGGATTTCAAAATTTACTACCAGTCTTTCTAATTATATGAGGAAAAACCAAGGAACAGCACAGGAAAGAAATATGATCGTAATTCAACACAAAGCAAAGGAAGTCTATCAACTGACAGACTATTGGATCTGTGGAAGCATTCAGATTTGGGAAAAGAGTGCACCTCAGGGGCATGGTAAAATGGAAACCCATTGGTTGAGTCAGAACTCATTTCCCTCAATCTGGATCTGGGTCGATGATGCGGCAAGACAGGGCAGGTGTTAGCAATTTAGAACAAAGATGAAAGGAGTGAGTGCTGGGGCAGATACCTGAGAAGCCAAGAGCTGCAAGCCACCACTAAGTTTTTAACTGACAAATTTTATTTGTTGAAATAGGGGTAAATTCGCTTCACTTAATTAAGCTACCATTGGAAATGCACATCCGTGAGCTTTTACTTTATGTTCAGGACCCTTCTGAAAAATGGGATTTTACTTTATATTCAGGACCCTCCTGAAAAATGAGATTCTACTTGCTGTTCAGGACCCTCCTGAAAAATGGGATTTTACTTTATGTTCAGGACCCTCCTAAAAAATGAGATTTTACTTTATGTTCAGGACCCTCTTGAAAAATGGGATTTCACTTTATGTTCACGACCCTCCTGAAAAATGGGATTTTACTTTCTGTTCAGGACCCACCTGAAAAATGGGATTTTTACTTTATGTTCAGGACCCTCCTGAAAAATGGGATTTTACTTTATGTTCAGGACCCTCCTAAAAAATGGGATTTTACTTTATATTCAGGACCTTGTTGAAAAATGGGATTCTACTTGTTGTTCAGGACCCTCCTGAAAAATACGATTTTACTTTCTGTTCAGGACCTTCCTCAAAAATGGGATTTTACTTTCTGTTCAGGACCCTCCTGAAAAATAGGATTTTACTTTATGCGTAGGGCCCTCCTAAAAATAGGATTTTACTTTATGCGCAGGACCCTCCTGAAAAATGGGATTTTACTTTCTGTTCAGGACCCTCCTGAAAAATGAGATTTTACTTTCTGTTCAGGACCCTCCTGAAAAATGGGATTTTACTTTATGCGCAGGAACCTCCTGAAAAATGGGATTTTACTTTCTGTTCAGGACCCTCCTAAAAAATGGGATTTTACTTTCTGTTCAGGACCCTCCTGAAAAATGAGATTTTACTTTTTGTTCAGGACCCTCCCGAAAAATGGGATTTTACTTTATGCGCAGGACCCTTCTGAAAAATGGGATTTTACTTTATGCGCAGGTCCCTCCTGAAAAATGGGATTTTACTTTCTGTTCAGGACCCTCTTGAAAAATGGGATTTTACTTTCTGTTCAGGACCCTCCTAAAAACGGGATTTTATTTTATGTTCAGGATCCTCCTGGAAAATGGGATTTTACTTTATGTTCAGGACCCTCCGGAAAAATGGGACTTTACTTTCTGTTCAGGACCCTCTTGGAAAATGGGACAACACTTTCAAAATGAAATACTACTTTATTATAATTCTTGTTTGGGATAATTTTCGTTCTAGTTTTAATTTTGGGTTTCAGGAGCCCGCCTGAAGAACAGGGTGATGAAATAGCAAGTTAGGAGCCGCCTGAAGAATAGGGTGATGAAATAGCAAGTCAGGAGCCCGCCTGAAGAATAGTGTGAAGAAACGAAAAGTCAAGCAACAAAGCGAAGCAATTGAAAACCAAGCAACAAGTTGAAAGAAATTGCAAGTCGGAGCCCGCCTGAAGAATAGGGTGATAAAAGTCAAGCCAAGAGCCAACAGAAGCTGTATAGATAGGATTTTGTAATTTATTTATGTTTTAACTTTCACTTTTTATTTTTTTTTCATGTAATGACAGAGCCGCGGACCGGAACCTCGATGGAACCTCACTGACTCTTCAACTCGGTATAGTCCATCTCCTTCCAATCCTTTGAGATACTCGTCACTTGATCCCCTCATAACAAGGGTGGGTAGGATGTCCTAAGTTAGGACCTGGTTTTCCTTCTTCCTCTTGCTCCGTGCTTTTAAATAAAGGTCAGGACAAAATTCTGCCTCGTTATCTACTGCTTTGTATGAAAACACCATGTGTTTACATCCAAAGGGGGCATGATGTAGACAAGTGATTTCTTCCTCTTAAAGTTCAATTTTATTCAGTTTTACCCATTTTATGTTATCCTACCGTGTACCCTCTCCCGTGTGATAATCCCTCACAAAATACAAAAATAACAAACTCCCTAACAAATTCTATCCTATTCTAACCCCTACATCTTATCCTAACAACCTACCCAATCCATATAAAACACATCACACCCTACCCCCTACCCCACGTGACCCCACCTAC
>NC_061111.1:63253174-63270407 GCF_002878395.1 Capsicum annuum
ACCCCACGTGACCCCACCTACCCTACCCCACTACCCCACCCTCACCTCACAGCATATATACAAGCACTCATTCTTACTGGAATAGATAGAATACACCATCACATGTACATATACTATTCCATATACAAAATATTACACACAGAATACTGAGGGCACACATATTCTTCACAATTTCTATTCCAGAGGAGGCTATTTTTGGAATAAAAAAGAAAAAGCAGAACATTCCAATTTTCTTTTCTTCTTCACAGGACACTCCACGGAATAAACAGCACATCTCAAGGGAAAATTCCCTTTCTTCTCCACAAACCAAACTAAAATTCACACACATCACTACACACAGAGAGATGGTGAGAAGAGAGTGAGAGACCGAGAGAGAGATAGAGAAATAGTGAGAAGAGAAGAGTTGATCAGAGATCGGATTTCTTCCTCTTCATCATCGTTTACACACAACAAATTAAAAAACACAAAGGCACTCAAGAAGCTCACAACGCACACACACTATACGCAGAGTAAGTAAGAAAATGAGAGTATGAAGCTCGTTTGACAGAATTCGGCAACAGAGTATGGTAAACGGTGAAAAATCAACCTTTTATCTGATCTTTTTCGGCAATCTCGGTGCCGGCGTCTGCTTCCCGTCGTTGGTTTTGGTCGAATCAGTCTCAAAATCGCCCAAAGATGTTTTCTTTTTCACCGATATCTAGACGAGATCTGGCCGAAATCCGACTGTTTAATGGGTTTTGGTCACTGTGAGCTCACTGGAGTTTAATTTCTGTAGATTTCAGGTTCAATTGGATTTTTAAAACTCCAAGTCCCTCTGTCTTAGTGACCCAGTTACAAAATCAAATTTCGAGTCCCTCAGTTTTCATTCCCCGTTTGAGTTTCTGGTTTTTCCTTTCGTGTGATCAGTCTATCGAGGTCAATTTTGGGGTTTCAAATTTCTATATTGAGTCATAGTACGTCTCTGTTGAGGTTCTATTTGAAATTCTATAATTCGGGCTTCTTCAACATCATTATTCAACTGAAATTGATTATCGAAAGGTCCATTTTCTCAACTCCTTTTTCTTTACCTTGATTTGTTTAATTGTCTTGATTATGTTGATGCAACCATGGTTGGTGGATTTTTTATGTGATGATTATGTGCGCAATGTGATTGATAAAAAAGGAAAGTTCGCGGGGTGGGATCGAGACATTGATAAAAAGAATAATTTTGGATTAATGTAAGTTCATCGGTTGTTCTGTTTAGTCCGGAATAAAATTTTAAATTTGTGAACATGATTGGATCGTGTTTAGGTTGAAATGGATAGGCAATATAGGTTCGGGTAGGCAAGAATTTAAGATTGATGTTTTGGTTGGGATGTTGGAATGTGCGTGTGAATGTTTCTTTCTAGTTTATCATATTTAATTCAAATGTATTCATTTAGCCGGAGAATGCCCCGAGATCACTTGTATTTGTTCACCAGGGAATGCCCCGACGTATCATGTTGGCGGAAAATGATCGTGATAAAGGCCCGCAACATCGGGTAAGGCATTGGAGCTTAGTCTAGATTTAGTTTAGACTAGGATTTATATTTTCGTATTTTTCTATTTTTGGACTGTATAATTGGACTGGACTTTACATTTTTGGATTGTTTTGTTTTGTTTATTGTTTGATTATTTTGCGTGCTTTTGTGTGGTTTATACATTTCGTAATGCCAAAATAGTTGATACACTCTACCAAGCGACCGTGGTTGAACCACGGGATCGAGGGGTGCCTAACACCTTCCCCTCGGTCAACAGAATTCCTTAGCCGGAGTCTCTGTTCACAAACCAGTTTAAAAGAGTCAAATGGTTTTGAAAAGGATTTTTCAATGGTGACTTGGCACACTAGATTATGCCAAGTGGCGACTCTGAGTAAAAAATGTAAATAATCCTTTTCCGAAGCAAATTTTCATTTCTTGTCACTTAAATAATAAAACCCTTTCGAACTTAAAATAATTTTTTTTGAGTACATAAAAAGGGGTGTGACATATGTAAGAATAATAAGTGAGGAACTCATTAACAGAGTTGTTTGTTTGCTTAGTGGTTCAAAAGGGACTTGAAGAAGTGCCTCACACACTTATATCCTAATTCTAGGCGTATTATTTATTTTGTTGGAAACCTACATACTTAAAATACTGAACCGCCTCTGCTTTATATATGGAAAAGATTAATAAGTATCTTTGTATAGAGATTATGGACCAACTATATCGGATGGCTTAAGATATTGTGATCAATTATTTGCTTTGTGATTTTTGTGTTCTAATATCGAATATTGGGGATGGACTAATCAATCATTCTTTTAATCATAATGCAATTACTTGTGGCAATGAAGATCAGTTGATCAATGATAATCCTTTTGGTGATAATTGGGTTTCAGAGTATGGTCTGTTTATTATAACTTGTTATGAATATTGATAACCCACCACAGAGATATAAAAATGATCTAAGGAATTCATCAATATAAACCCTGATCAAAATCAACATGACATGACATATTTGCAACTTATGGAATTTAATATGACTCTAGATAGTAAAATATATGTCGAAATGATGTCTAATTCTCCTTACCAGGATTGGTATTATTACTCGTGTACTAATTTGATCACCAATTTTACTACATGTTATTTTTGTTCTTTTGCTGCATTATTATATTTTACTTTTGATACTTGATTTTACTATGACTAGTTTCTAAAAATGTGTTGCACGAATATCCATTGTCAAATATTATAAAAGTTATGATAATATAATGCAAGTATTGCACATGTGTGTGGTCTAAGAATTTGTATGTTTGGTTTAAGAATATGTATAACTTGTAATTCCTTTTATTTTTTAACTTAATTTGATAACAAAAGAATAAATTATTATAATATAACATAAAATGAATTATTATTAACAAATTAAAGCAAATGGGTATCAAAGTTGGTACAGAACTTGAAGCACGACTATATTTCAATACCTTTTTTCAACATTGAACTGAATAGTTTAATTTCTTTAATCACAATTAAGTTAAAAAAGCAAAATTTAGAAATAGTTGTAGATGTTGAAATTTTGTGGACTCTACAATGTTATTAGAAGCGGATCTAGAATTTTAAGATCTCAGTGTCACATTATTTTGAACATAGAAATGTTATTTACACATTCCACATATGACAAATGGTTGCTTGATTTGATCTACTTTAAGCTTCATTTTAGAGTCTTCATCTTTTTTATTTTTCGAAATCGTAAGATCTATAGTAGAAAAAATATCTAAAGATATTACAAGTATCACAAATATAAAAAATATTTATTTATAACTATGATCAAGAGTCCTATTTTAACACACTCATTGATGACTTAATTGTTGATAGTCAATGATACTTCACATTTTAGGTAACAAACTAAACTTAGAGGAATCTTATTTAGTTTTCTTATAGAGTTCTCTAGTTTAACACCCCGAAGTCCGTTGGTTCACAAGAAGGGTTGATATCTGGTGACATATCTAGTGACTAGTATAATAACTAAAGATTTAATTATAAATTTTGTAGGTCATTCACAATATTTTTTAAGGAAAAATTTATATTTATTTTACAAAATCTATTTTTTTAATTTTTGAGATGCAAGGTGTAGACACGTAATTTTGATCTTTCGAGCTTCATATTACAATTTTTGTTGGCTTAATCTGGTTAGTTTTTTTTTTTCAATTATTTAAAAAATAAAAAATAATTACGAATTAAATGATGCCACTTGGCTCAATTTTATTGATCCAAAAAATATATTTAAGTTTTGATTTATTTTATTTTTATCTTGCCCATTAGGACTTGGTACGTTAGTACCCACAGACACCGTACACTCCAAAATCAGCCAACATAAAACTGATCCATTGCTCGAATTCAGTCGACTCCTATCAAAAAACAACAACAACCAGTTGACCACCACCCATCTCCTTCCACCTCGTTAGATATTGCGACCCGACCAGTCCCCCCCTCCCCCCCACGTGATTTTTCTTCTCTATTTGCTTTGTGTGTAATTGTTTACTAGTTTACTAACATATTTATGTTAGAATTATTTATTTTATGTGGACTTAATATTAACTTTTATTACGTTAAAGTAAAATGATCTGATGTTATTAGTTGGTGGACAAGACACAGACTGTGTATTTATGCAGATTTTATATGGGCATGTATCCATTTCATGTTATTGGTGTGGGGTGGCAATAGTGTAGGCCCGTAGTAGACCTGTGAGCCCATAATGGGGGATGTACTAGGTTAAGACTTTTAAGCCTATAAATATAAGGCTAGGTCCCCTTTCCTAGCTTTAACATAAAAGTCGTACTCCCATAAGCTGCTAGCCGTCACAAGCAAAAGAGAGGAAGACTCAGCCTAGTTCATCTTCAGTTACGTGTTGCAATGACAGACAAAGATACACACCTTTCCTCTCGAATATTCCAGGTGTTCTTGATTTATGTGAATCAGTGATTTGTTTCTCTATAAATTTTAACACTTGGTATCAAGAGGTTTTTACATAGATCTTGAACTCTGTGACTGGATACTCTGATGTATTTTTGGAGAATATCAATATGATTAAGTTTTAAAATTTATTTAATATTATCACTAATTTAATTTTTTTTTCATTGCTTTTTTGTTTAAAGAGTGTTAATTTTATTTAAAATATTTTTAATTGTGTGGTTACTTACTGTGTCTCATGAGTAAATTAAGCAATGACATGTAGAATCTTTGAGATTGAATTTGTTTTGTAAATTAGGGTAAATAGTGTACACCAAAGTGACCTATTTGCTTTACTTTATGAAATTTGTTTAATCCATTTCGAAGGATATCACTAAGTTAGAACATACAATGATCTACCCAATGGAGATTTATTGTGTGTTTTAAATAAGTATTGTGATGAGCTCCATTAGGTGAAAATATTTTGATTTTAGTAAATTTATCTGTCCAAAGGGGATAGTTTTTAATATTGAAAATATTTTCTTGCCCTGCCCAAAGAGGGGCTACTTGTTGATGCTGCAGGACTCATCGTTGTGATAAAATTATTATTCTTATGCCTTGATATTTTGATAAATTCATTCATGTTGTGTTGTGAACCGTTATCATTTATTTGAATACTAACAATGTTGAAATTGTGGTTCTGTCGGGCTCTATGGTTCTGTCGGGCTCTAACTTTAAGCGATGGAAAGAAGATCTTGAATTTGCTTTAGGCAAGGCTAACATAGATCAAGCCTTATGTGAGAATGAGCCTCCGCTCTCACTGATTCTAGTATAGCTGCTAAAAAAGAATTTTATGTTAAGTGGGTGAGATCAAATAGGCTATGCAACCTTGCCATTAGGTGGTCAATTGCTGAGCACCTTAAAAGTGGCTTGCCTGAAACTACCAATGCTAAACGGTTTTTGTCCAAGTGGAAGAAAGGTATCTTGTATCCAATAAAGTTGAGATTGGAGATCTAATGAATAAACGTGTAGGGATGAGATATGACTTTGATGGAGGTATTAGAGATTACACACTTAAGATAGTCCACATTCAGTCCAAACTGAAAACTACTGAAATAACTTTTCCTGACACTTACATTGTGTACTCTGCTCTTAATTCTTTGTCTGCTGAGTTTAGCCAAATGAAAACTGCCTATAATACACATGATGATTCTTGGTCAATCAATGATATTATCTCTAAATGTGTTGTTGGAGAGGGAAGAATTAAAAAGGAAAAGGGTGAGGTTTCCATGTTAGCTTCTCATGATTCCAATGCAGGCTTTAACAAGGGACCTAGGAAGTTTGAAAGATCTAATAATCATAATTTTAAGAAGGGTCAGGACAACAAAAGGCATGGTAAAGATCAGACTGATTATCTGGGACCAATAACATGGTTTTTAAGAAAAATAATAATAGCTTCTTTTATAAGAAATCTAGTCATAAGAAGAGAGATTGCACCAAATTTCATCCATGGATAAAAAAGGAGTCAAAAGAAGGTAATCATCTAGCTCTTATTTTCTTAGTCACACTTTATAGATGTCTCTATTAATTCTTGGTGGTTTGATAGTGGAGCTATTGCTTATGTTGACATTTCCTTACATGGGTTCAAAAATAAAAGAAAGCGAAAGAAAATGGAGTCAAGAATTAGAGTCGCCACAGATGTCCAATTTGAAGTAGAGTTCATAGGAACTATAGTTTTAGACTTAGAAACTGGCTATAAGTTTGTTCTTGAAAACACTCTTTATGTACCATCATTTAGACAAAATTTGATTTCTATTCTAATTTTAGACAAATTTTGTTATGGTTTTAATTTTGGTAATGAAAAAATTAATTTTCTTTTGAACTCCCGAGTTGTTGGTCATGGAATCTTATCAGATGGTTTGTTTAGAATTTTCTTGACTTCTGATTTTGAATTCAACTCTTTTAATTCTGAAATTATTAGGTCTAAATGGCCAATTTTAAATAAAAACTCAGGCATGTTGTGGCATAGGTGTTTAGGTCATATCTCTAAATATAGAGTTGATAGATTGGCTAAGTCTAATATTTTACCTTCTCTTGATTTTTGGGACATAGAAATATGTATTGATTGCATTAGATAAAAGTTGACTAAAACAAGAAAAAAGATTGCTACTCGTAGTTCTAGTTTGTTGGAAATCATTCACACAGAAATAAGTGGTCCGTATTCTACTACAATATGTGGTTCAAGTTTTTTTATCACCTTTAATGATGAATTTTCTCGGTATGGTTATATTTTTCTTATTAAAGAAAAATTAGATTCTCTTTAAATGTTCAAAGTGTTTTAAACTGATATAGAGAAACAACTAGAAAAGGTCATTAATATAGCGAGGTCTGATCGTGGGGGTGAGTATTATGGTAGATACACTGAGAATAGGAAACAGATGGGACCCTTTTCCAAATATCTACCAGATTGTGGCATAGTTACTTAGTACACTATTCCTGACATTCCTGGCCAAAATAGTGTAGCCGCAAAGCAAAATCGTACTTTAAAAGATTTGATGAGAAGTATGATGAGTAGATTTAACTTACCTGAGTTTCTCTGGGGTGAAGCTATTAAAATATCCATGTACAATCTTAATCGCATCCCTTCCAAGTAAGTTCCTAAAACCCCTTTTGAGTTATGGACCAATAGAAAATCCAGTTTAAATAATTTTAGAGTTTAGGGATGTCCTGCAGAGGTAAAGATATATAGTCCTTAAGAAAAGAAAGATTCAACCTAGAACCTCACATTGTTTTTTCATTGGTTATCCAGCTTATTTTAAAGGATACAGGTTCTACTGTCCTACAAGAGGAACGAGAATAGTTGAATCTCACAATGAAAAATTTCTTGAATTTGATGTTGTAGATAAGAATTGTTCTCGAAATATTGCTTGTGAGCGAACTAAAAGTATTAAAACTGTCATAGTTCCCCTTACTATTACCTCAGAATCATTTGTGTCTGTACCTATACATGATGAACCTCATATACATGAGCAAGCTGATAACTTTGTGCCTACAGAAATTCAGGTACCGATTATTGAAAAAGTGGTTTAGGCACCTGTTTTGTTGATCAAGAGGTTCAAAACTTAAGGAGATCAAGTAGACCAAGACGATCTCCGCTATCCGATAATTATTTATTATACCTAGATGAAGGTGACATTGTTGATCCTGTAACTTTTTCTAAAGCTTCATCATGTTCTCAATCAAAGATGTGGCTTGATACCATATCTGAAGAGATGAAATCCATGAGTAGAAATAATGTGTGGGAGATTTTAGAGCTTCCTAAAGGCCAGAAGGTTGTTGGATGTAATTGTGTTTTCAAGACCAAGAAGGATTCAAATGGAAATGTTGAACGATTAAAGACGAGATTAGTTGCTAAAGAATTCACATAGTGAGAAGGAGTTGATTACAATGAAACTTTTTCACCGGTGTCATCTAAGGATTCTTTTAGGATCATTATGGCGTTGGTAGCCCATTTTGATCTTGAGTGTAAATTGATTACATGCAACAACTACAAGGTTTTGTTGGTAAAGGCAGAGAGCATCTTGTGTGTAAATTGAACAAATCTATCTATGTCTTCAAGCAAGCTTCTCGATAATGGTACTTAAAGTTCGAGGAAATTATCACTTCTATGAAGTTTGTAGAGAACAATATTGATCATTGCATCTATCTCAAGATCAGCGGGAGTAAGTTCATCATTCTCACTCTTTATGTTGATATTTTACTTTCTACTAATAATTTGAAACTGTTGCACGAAACTAAACATTCATTGAATGAAGTGTTTGATATGAAAGATTTAGGAGAGGCATCATTTATTCTAGGCAATGAGATTTGATGAGATAGATCTTGTAAGTTAATGGGGATTTCACAAAAGGCCTATATTGATCGTATTTTGAAATAATTTTAGATGGAAAATTTTAAACACGGTGATGTCCCTGTGGTGAAAGGTGATAAGTTAAGCCTAGACTTGTGTCCCAAAAATGATCTTGAGAAAGATTCTATGAAAGATGTGTCTTATCCAAGTGTTGTTGGAAGTCTTATGTATGCATAAGTTTGCGCTCATCCTAACATTGCTTTCACTGTTAATGCTCTTGGATGTTATCAAACTAATCCAGGAAGAAGTCATTGGGTTGCTGCTAAGAAAGTAATGAGGTACTTGAAGAAGACAAGAGATTATATGTTAATGTACAAAAGGGTTGACGACCTTGAGATAATTGGTTACACAAACTCAGACTTTGCTGGTTGTCCTGATGATTTAAGGTCCACATCTGAATTTATATTTATGGTTGTAGGGGGTGCGATATCTTGAAAGACTGTGAAGCAAACTCTTAAAGCATCTTCCACTATGCAAGAAGAATTTATAGCATGTTATGGTGCAGCTACACAAGCCATTTGACTTAAGAATTTAATTTTAGGTCTTGTGGTAGTTGATTCCATCTCTAGGCCCTTGAACATTTATTGTCATAACAAGGCAACTGTGTTTTACTCAAAAAATAATAAATCTTCTTCAGCTTCTAAGCATATGGAAATAAAATATCTGGCTGTGAGAGACATGGTTGAAGGGGAGGACATTGTGATTGATCATATACCTACTGATTTGATGCATGCTGATCCACTAACCAAGGGGCTAAGACCTATTGTTTTTATGCAACATATTCAGAATATAGGTGTTGTTAAGTCATTTGAATTGTGGGTTAGTGGGAGTATTTAATATTGTTATTCATTTGTCGTTATACTATTCACCTTATTGTTTTAGGCTTATGGTAATATTATCTCTTGAATTGACATTTATGCTATAGTAGATTTTGCTATCATTTTTGTTGTTGATTATTATTGTGCACACTTTAATATTGTATTATTATATTAAGGCTTTTTGCCTTACGTGTTCACTATGTCTCATATTGTTAAGATCATATTGTTGTTTTATTGGATCTTTCTTTTGGGGACATATATTATATATCATTCTACCTGGTGGATTTTCTGGTTGTTGCACCATGTAATATGTTGCACATGTTGAACCTTGAAAATCAAGATTTTGTGGAGGAGCACATGTTATTTTAGTGCTCACACATGTTGTAACAAAAATTGCAGTGACGATTTTTCTATGGTACGTATGTTGATTTTAAGCGTACATATTAATATGAAAAATCATTTGAAGGACTGACGATGAAATTGCCTCGATTTGGAGTCCATGTCGATTTGGAAATGCTTTAGTACAAACAGTTTTCCAAACCTTTTCTTCTTGATGGATCAAACAATCAACGTTAGATGAAAATTCTTCTTGAAGATAACAATTTCTTTAAGAACGCCAAGAACACAAACTTTTTAAACTTTTTCTCATTATCTCCGAATGAGGTGAAATTTTGAACCTAAGAACTTTTCAACATTCTAAACTCATTCCAAACATTATTTTTCTCAAATCCTTCACCAAAAAGTTCTGCTCTTGCAACCAATTTAAAAATCTTTAACTCAAGCTTTCAATAAGAATAGAACACTCAAATAAGCTCCGATTTGACTTAAATTTTGTTTATAGACTTGTATAGTGTTAAAGAACACAATTCTAACACTAAAAACACAAGAAAACACAAAAATCAAAAACAAAAAATTTGACCTAGGGCTAAAAAATATGAATAGTGATTTTTTTAGGATTTTTGATTTTGACACTTCTTTTTTTTTTCTTGATTTTCAAGATAACAAACCCAAGATTGACTTTGTAGGAATGAAATCAAGCTCGACTCTGATAACAAATGATATGATTGTAATATACGAAGACGAGAAGCAAACACAAACACTAATGAATCGACGAAATTTTAAATACGAGAAGTAAGCAGATAAAAGGATAGATGATAGAAAGATAGACACAAGAAGATAACAAAAAGGCAACCAAATGGTATATCAAATCCAAAGACCTCCCATACTGATTACCTATGAGCACCTAGCTCTTACGTGACCATAAAGGGGATTAAATCTCCCTTACAACCAACGTTTCTAAAAAAAGTACAACATTGGCTTTTCCAAGCACTCAACACTCCCAATAGAGTTTTCATGAATTCATCATCATAATAAAAAACAAGCTAAGGAAGAAAAACCTAAAGTCATCTATTTATAGTCTAAGACTAAGCTTATTACATTAAGGCCAAAAAAGTAACCCAAAATGCAAGAAAAGACCCACTAGGAGTTGTTTTGACCCGCTCTTGAAATGATAGAGTGGATCCAAAGCGCCTTGGGAGCATGTCCCTACCAAGGGATTTGAAGCCCTATTTCACTCTCCTTCGACCATGTCAAAGTCCTTTGACCCTCCTTAATGATAATCTTTATCCATGTGGCATCTTTTAATAGCACTAAGGAGTCATCAAGCACCTCAAGCATCATGTGTATCCCATCCAAAGGTCCGGAGGAAATTTAGCTTATATCACCCCCTATAGGGAAACTTCTCCATAGACGCAAAATCGACTCCCCACCTCCCTTGATTTCACTCGCGAATACCAGAAAGAATAACCAAAAATACTCCATCCATCATCGGGGCTCACTGTTCTAGTAAACCAGCTTTGATTCTACCCCCTAAACTCCAAAATCAGCAACCAAAAAACCGATCCATTATTTCGATTCAGTCGACTCCCACAGGAAAACAACAATAGCCAGTTGACCACCACCCATGTCCTTCCACCTCGCTAGAAAATGTGACCTGACTAGTCCCCTTTGTGATTTCTCTTCTCTATTTGCTTTGTGTGTGATTGTTTACAAGTTAACTAACATATTTCCACAAGAAGTTACAATCCAATTAGATGTAGGAAAAGGTAGCTCATTGTGAGTCGGTAAAGGTTAAATCTCTTCCTATATATATACACAGGAATTAAATTTCTTCCTATATATATATACACGAACCTACACACAAATTCTTAATTCCAACATTTATTCAAAATTCTAAATTGAAAGAAGTAAGATTACAACATGCATTAGAAGAATAGTATGTTCTTTGGGTTGGATCAAAAGGCCCTGTACATTTGGCTACGCCTTCCTCCTCCACAAATTATGTAATAACAACAGCTGTCAAATCCGCACTAGTTGAAAAGTCATCTTCCCTAATAATAGAACGAAATATCTTGAACAAATCAAAAGGTTCGCCCAACAGCGTTCGATGATTTGGTGAAGATAAAAATGTAGAATACGGTAAAAAGATGTACAATCTCTTTATCGAATGTGCTCCTAGTGGAATTTATGATATTACATCCTTTTTAATGGCAAAATTCCAGAATTAGAGGCGGCGAGCTATACGTTTCAACTCTTAATAGGCATTCGTCACATTCATAATAAAGGGTATTCTCATTACGATATAAAATTGTGCAATATACTTGTTTTTCCGACTAGCAAGTTAATAAAGATTGTTGATTTTGAAATAACCACAGAAGTAACAACTCGCGATGATTATCGAGATTATGATCTGTGCATTGTAGGGTATGTTGTTTTAAAGATGCTCACTGGGGATCCTACTTGGTGTATGGAAAAGATTAGCCAGTATCTTGGTGAGGAGATTACGGAACAACTATCACTGATGGTAAAGATTTTGTGACCAACTGTTTACTTTGTGATTTTCGTATGGACTAATTAATCATCAATTTATTCAGAATACAATTACTTATGACAATGAAGATCAGTTGATCAAAGATAATCCTTTTGGTGATAATTGGGTTTCAGAGCATGGTCTATTTACAACTTGTGTTGAACATTGATGAACCTACAACAGAGCCATATGAATAATCAAAGCAATTCATTAATATAGACCTGGCCAAAACCAATATGACATGACTGACTTGTCTCTTATCGAAATCAATAAGAGTACTTTAGATTGGAAGATAAAGGTCGAGACAGATGTCTAGTTCCCCTTGCCGGGAGTGTTCTGAACATAGATATGGTATTTACACATTCCAAATATGATAAATAATTGTTTGATTTGATCAACTTTGAGCTTCTTTTTAGAGTTTTTATCTTTTCAATTTTTATAAATCGTATGATCTACCATAAAAAAAATATCTGAAGATATTACAAGTATCACAAATAAACATTCTATTTATTTATAATGATGATCAAGAGTTCTATTTTTAACACACTCATTGGTGGCTTAATTATTGATATTCATCAATACTTCACTTTTTAGGTCACAAACAAAACTTTGAGGCATCTTATTTAGTTTGCTTTTAGTGTTCTCTAGTTTAACACCACAAAGTCCGTTGGTTCAGAAGAAAGGTTGATATCTAGTGACATATATAGTGACTAATATAATAACTAGAAATTTAGTTATCAATTTTGTAGGTCATTTACAATATCTTTTAAGGAAAAATCAATTTTTCTTTTATAAAATCTATTTTTTTTAATTTTTGAGATGCAAAGTGTAGTTTTGATCTCTCAAGCTTCATATTTCAATTTTAGTTGGCTTAATCTAATTAACTTTCTTTTTATATGACATTTAAAAAAAATGACGTATTAAATGATGCTACTGGGCACACTTTCGTTGTTCCAAAAATATCTTTTAGTCTTGATTTATTTTATTTTTATCTTGCCCGTTAAGACTTGGTACGTTAGAGTATTCATATACACCAAAAATACATTATACTCTCATCACATAATTTTATCTACCACGAATTGAAGAAGCAGGAAAAAAAATCTCCATAAAAGAATAATATATATACAAAAACTGCATACACACATATAGGAGAAGAAGCCATGAACGGACCCCTATGGACAAACTTCTCCAATGATGCAAAATTAACCCCCTACCTCCCTTGATTTCACCTGCGAACACAAGAAACAACAACCAAAAATACTCCGTCCATCACTGGAGCTCGCTGTTCCAGTGAACCAGCTATGGTGACGCCTCCTAAACTCCAAAATTAACGACACAAAAAACTGATCCGTTGTTCCGATTCAGTCGACTCCCACCTATCGAAAAACAACAATAACCAGTTGACCACAACCAATCTACTTCCACCTCACCGGAAAATGCGACCCAACCAGTGCCCACTAGGATTTTTCTTTTGCTATTTGCTTTGTGTGTGATTGTTTACTAGTTAACTCACATATTTCCACAAGAAGATACAATCCAATTAGATGTAGGAAAAGGTAGCTCATTGTGAGTTGGAAAGGTTAAACCTCTTTGTATATATGTACGAACCTACAACAAATTCTTCATTCCATCATTCATATAAAATTCTAAATTAAAAGAAGCAAATTCAGAATATGAATTGGAAAAAACAATACGATCTTGGGGTTGGATCAAACGGCCCGGTACATTTGGCTATGCCTTCTTCCTCCACGAATTATGTAATTGCAGCAGCTGTCAAATTCGCTCTAGTTGCAAAGTCATTTAAACAAAAACTAGTTCGAAAAATTTGAAACAAACAAAAAGGTTTGCCATACATCATTCGAGGTTTCGGTGAAGATAAAAGTGTGAAATACTGTAAAAAGACATACAATCTCTTGCTCGAATGTGCCCCTAGTGGCACTATATGAAATTACATCCGTTTTAATGGAAAAATTCTAGAACCAAAGGCAGCGCACTATGCGTATCAACTCTTAATGATCATTCGTCACATTCATAATAAAAGATATTCTCATTGCGATATAAAATAGAGTAACATACTTCTTTTTCCAAGTCAATAAAGATTGTTGATTTTGGAATAGCCACAGAAGTAACAGTTCGTGATGATTATTGAGTTTATGATATGCTTGTTGTAGGGTATGTAAGCGTAAAGATGCTCACTGGAGATCCTACTTGGGATCAAGGGCGGACCAAGCATTGTGGTTGGTGGTTCCCGGGACCCCCAAATATTTTCATATATCATGTAATTATATTAAAAATTTATTAAATATATACGAATAATAAGTGAAGAACTCATTAACAGAGTTATTAGTTGGCTTAGTGGTTCAAAAGGGACTTGAAGAAGTACCTCACACACTTATATCCTAATTCTAGCAGTATTAATTATTTTGTTGGAAACCCACATACTTAAAATACTGAAATCGCCTCTGCTTTATATATGAAAAAGATTAATAAATATCTCTGTACGGAGATTATGGACCAACTATATCGGATGGCTTAAGATATTGTGATCAATTGTTTGCTTTGTGATTTTCGTGTTCTAATCATCCTCTTAATAATAATGCAATTACTTGTGGCAATGAAGATCAATTGATCAATGATAATCCTTTTGTGATAATTGGGTTTCAGAGCATGGTCTGTTTACTATAACTTGTTATGAATATTGATGAACCTACAATAGAGCTATAAGAATTATCTAAGCAATTCATCAATGTAAACCCTGATCAAAATCAACATGACATGACAAACTTGCAGCTTACCTAAATTGATATGACTCTAGATAGGAAAATATATGTCGATAGCGATGTCTAATTCTCCTTACCAGGATTGGTATTATTACTCATGTACTAATTTGATCACCAATTTTACTACATGTTATTTTTGTTCTTTTTCTGCATTATTATATTTTACTTTTAATACTTGATTTTATTATGACTAGTTTCTAAAAATGTGTTGCACGAATATCCATTATCAAATATTATAAAAGTTATGATAATATAATACAAGTATTGTACATGTGTATGGTCTAAGAATACAGTAAATTGCATGCCATAGACCCAAATATGGGTGGCTTTAGATATTTGACTGTAATAAGAAATGTCTTTGAAGAATAACCTTCCTTAGTTTTTAAGTATAGTACAAGTACCATTTTACCCCTCTACACCTCAGATACATTTTTAAAACTTTCCATTCTTATTTGTCTCTCAAATTTTATTTTTTATTATTTTCACTTTTTATTTTTTCCCTTTAATTTGTTATTCTATTTTTTTTATTATTTTCACTTTTTTATTTTTCCCTTTAATTTATTATTTTCACTTTTTTATTTTTTTCCTTTAGTTTTATTTTCATGTTTTAATTCATTTGTCTCCAACTTTATTTTTTTTCTATTTTTTCTTTTTTCTCAAGCATTATCTATTTTTTTTCTTTTTTTAATTCATTTGTCTTTAACCTTTATTTTTCTTTTATTTTTGGTTTTTATCAGTTCTCTTCTTTTTCCCTCATTTTTCTCAAACTTTATTTTAATTTTTCCTCTCATTTTTATTTTCTTATTTTTTTTAATTCTTCGCGTTTTTCTTAATCTTTATTTTTTTCTTGCCTTTTTTTTTTCTCACTCTTTTTTTTATTTCTCTATTTTGTTTAATCATTTTTTGCTTTTTTCTGTTTTCTTTTTTTACCTCATTTTTTTCAAACTTTATTTTTATTTTTCCTCTCATTTTTTTTCTTAATTTTTTTAGTTCTTCACTTTTTCTTGATCTTTATGTTTTTTCTTTTCTTTTTTTATCAATATTTTTTTTATTTCTCTTTTTTTTATCGTTTTTTTCTGTTTTCTCAGCTTCTATTGTATTTGCTAATAAATAAAAAATTGGATAATCCACAAAGGGATTTTCTTTTTTTTTTTTGCATCAAAGCAAATTAAGGGCATGAATTGTTGTTACGAAGCTCTTTGAAAATTCTTGAGATAAGTCGTGTCTCTAAGGCGAGAGTTGTAGAATATCTCATAAATAAAGACATAATGTGGTAGTGTCAACTCTTGCCCGTGGGGCATAATTTATTAGTTGAAAGTCCTTGAGCGAAATCTTGCCTCTAAGACAAGAGTTGTAGAACATCCCATAAATGAAGACATAACTAGTAGTGTCAACTCATGCCCGTGGGGCATAATTTATTATTAGAAAGTCCTTGAACTAAATCTTGCCTCTAAGGCAAGAGTTGTAGAACATCCCAAAAATGAAGACATAACTGGTAGTGTCAACTCTTACCCATGGGGCATAATTTATTATTTGAAAGTCCTTGAACTAAATCTTGCCTCTAAGGCAAGAGTTGTAGAACATCTCATAAATAAAAACATAACGTGGTAGTGTTAACTCTTGCCCGTGGGACATAATTTGTAGTTTGAAAGTCCTTGAGCTAAGTCTTGCCTATAAGGCAATAGTTGTAGAACATCTCATAAATGAAAACATAATGTGATAGAGTCAACTCTTGCTTATGGGGCATGATTTGTAGTTTGAAAGTCCTTGAGCTAATTAAGTATTGCCTCTAAGGCGAGAGTTGTAGAACATCTCATAAATGAAAACATAACATGGTAGAGTCAACTCTTGCCCGTGGGGCATAATTTGTAGTTTGAAAGTCCTTGAGCCAAGTCTTTGCCTCTAAGGCAATAATTGTAGAACATCTCATAAATGAAAATATAACATGGTAGAGTTAACTCTTTCCCGTGGGGCATAATTTGTAGTTTGAAAGTCCTTGAGTCAAGTCTTGCCTCTAAATCAATAGTTGTAGAACATCTCATAAATGAAAACATAATGTGGTAGAGTCAATTCTTACCCGTGGGGCATAATTTGTTGTTTGAAAGTACTTGAGCTAAGTCTTGCCTCTAAGTCAATAGTTGTAGAACATCTCATAAATGAAAACATAACGTGATAGAGTCAAATCTTGCCCGTGGGACATAATTTGTTATTTGAAAGTCCTCGAGCCAAGTCTTGCCTCTAAGACAATAGTTGTAGAATATCTCATAGATGAAAATATAATGTGGTAGAGTCAACTCTTGCCCGTGGGGCCTAATTTGTAGTTTGAAAGTCCTTAAGCTAAGTCTTGCCTCTAAGGCAATAGTTGCAGAAATCTCATAAATGAAAACATAACGTGGTAGAGTCAACTCTTACTCGTG
>NC_061111.1:63273407-63292753 GCF_002878395.1 Capsicum annuum
AGCCTATAAATTTAAACTCTAAGATCCTAACTAATTAACATGACACTAATATATCCTTATAAATGCTAATAGAAATTACAAAAAAAAAAAAAAAGAATCTTTAACTAGTCATAATTACGTAGAAAGAAAATTAATTTAAAGGATACATAACTAGTACGTAACATTGCTACCAAACCATCATTAGAGGACATTTTTATTAAAATACGCAAGCAACTAATTAGTCAATTTGAACTTAAACCAAACATACACACATACACTAAGAAGATGGGAAAAGACCTAACTAACGGGACATCCACTCACGTATACAATGAAATCAAATTAAAAGAAAGAAAAATTAATGACACTTTGAAGAATTATGTAAATATGATCGAATGCAGTTCATTGGTTTTTAAGTTGCCACTTTTTTTAAAAAGAAAATAAATAGAGATGCTTAATCCATAAATTTATTTTAATACCAATCGATCACTATTTGATGATTCTTTTCAATTATTTTTTGGTCAATTAATAATGATTACAAAGAACCATGAAAGAAGCAATGCTTTTGACTTAATTAGGATAATCATTGGCGTGCATAATGCCAAACTAATGATAGATAATCATAAGGTAATAATGATGGTAGCCAATATTATTTCTTAGGTAATAAATAGTATACAAATTCTATCCAATTTTCAATCTTTTCACGTGTGTCTACTTGCAGCAATAATGAATTGTTTGAATTCTCCATTAGCATAGGTTGGGTATCTGTATTGCCAATGTAATTTAAAATAAGCCGAGCAGCAACTCTAGACATATACATATCAACAATTTTGATAAATTGATCAACATGAAATCACGTAAGTCATTTCATTCATGCTTTAATTCATGACAACATTGATAAAATAAATAATGCAAGATAGGATAGAGACCATTATGAAAAATTAAACCAAGTATCGAAGCAAGAACGTCGTCTCCGGTAACTCGAACGAAACCCGAACTTGAACTCAAGTCAAGTCGCCACTCTTTTTCCTTTAGTTTTTCTTAAACTAAAACACTAATTTTCTCTTGTTTTTCTTGTCTTTCCTTTCTGTTTCTTTTTCTCTAATCCCCTTTTTTTTGCTTTATTTTTTTTACTTCTCCTTGTTGTCTTCTTTTTTTCTTAATGTTTTTCTTTTTTTCCCATGTCATCTTCCCTTCTTTGTTATGTGTTTGTGGTTATATAGTGCATGTGTAGGAGTTGTGTCATATGGAGTAGAGGAAAAATATGGGATAATGGGGTGTGAGTTGTGTTATGTAGTTAAGGTAATGGGTAGTGGAGGTAATGGGTGATGGGAGTTGTTTGATTTTTTTTTTTTAAATATTTTAAATAAAAATAAAAATAATAAAATTTATTTAAATTAATAAAAATATAAATAAGTTAACTAGCTAGCCTTTGAAATATGATTAAAAACTATTAATATCACTAGATTCTTTATGAAAAGTTAAAATAACAAGACAAATATAATTTTTATTATTTTTTAAATAAATAAATAAGTAATAAAATAAAAGCTTATTAAAATGTGTCTCTATTTTTTGTAGTTTTTCAAAACTTTTAACAAACCTTGTAAAATAAGATATAAACTTAAAATATCTAATTTAGCCCTAAAAATAAAAAATAAATAAATTGAGCACTAAAATGATATAAAAACGTTAGGTTTGGTAAAAAAAAATTAGGTGTTTACAGAATGCCCCTCTTTGCTTGGAAATATGGAGAATTTTCAAGCAAAGAAGTAAACATGACTAATTTTTGGCCCAACTATTTATTCAAAAGTAATACGTAAATAAGTAGGAAAGAGGTGTGACCGAGCCCTGGCTTTGGGCATCCTATATATCTCGAGTTGTAAGAGAATTAGGTCACAGTAGTTCAAATGGGTGTAGGATTGAAGGAATGAGTTAGAGAGTCGAGTTGAGGTCCATTCGTGTTTCCGGTTCGTGGTTCCTTTTATTACATCAAAAAAAGAAAAAGTGAAACAATAAATGAAAAATACAAGCTCCTATCTATTCTATTTGTCTTGATTCTCTTGCTTCAGATCTTCCTCTTAAATCTTCAGTTATCGCCTCATTTTCTTCTTGTGGATACCTTGATCTCAAGATTTAATCTTGAAGTTAGGATTTGAGACTTGAACTTGCAACTTGGATTGAGTCATTGACACTCTTCCAAAGGACAATTATAGAATAACTTTGGATGCTTATTCTCCTGATAAGAAGTTAAAAGATTTATTTTGAGATGTTGGGTCGCTACGGATGCAAAGCTGACTCTAGCTATTATCAAACTGATCATTCTTCTATATTCTGATTGAAGACAGGATTTCATTTTTGAATATACATGTGCTTTACAGAAAAACCTGCAAGCCATCAAAGAAAACAAAACAAAACAAACATTTTTTTTTTATTTTTTTGCCCCAGTTTGCACTAGAAAAAATTTGTGAGTTATTAGAAAAACTACACAATAATAAATAAAAATGATAGAAATGAAAGCTAGGTATGAAATAAGATAAGATTTCTATTTTCAATAATGCAACCAAATGATGATATGTCTTGTGAATGCATGAAGAAGAATTAGGATATTTGCTTCTTAAAATACGACTAGGGATTGTCATACCCTATGAAGACGAAAAATAAAATTAAAAAAATTAGGAAATGGTGTTTCCTAAGATGTCAACTAGGGAAGGTCATACCCTATGAAGACGGAGAAGATGTTAACTAGGGGATGGTACCCTATGAAGACGAAGAAAATGTCAACTACGGGATGTTACCCTATGAAGACGAAGGGGATGGTACCCTATGAAGAATAATAAGATGTCAACTAGGGGATGGTGCCCTATGAAGATGAAATAAGATGTCCACTAGGGGATGGCGCCCTATGAAGACGAATAAGATTTCAACTAGGGGATGGCGTCCTATGAAAATGAAATAAGATGTTTACTAGGGGATGGCACCCTATGAAGACGAATAAGATGTCAACAAGGGGATGACACCCTATGAAGGCGAATAAGATGTCAACTAGGGGATGGCACCCTATGAAGACTAGATAAGAAGTCAACTAGGGGATGGCGCCCTATGAAGACGAGATAAGATATCAACTAGGGGATGACTCCCTATGAAGACGAAATAAGATGTCAACTAGGGAATGAAGCCCTATGAAGATGAGATAAGAGATCAACTAGGAGATGACGCCCTATGAAGACGAATAAGATGTCAACTAGGGGATGGCACCCTATGAAGATGAATAAGATGTCAACTAGGGGATGACGCCCTATGAAGACGAGATAAGATATCAACTAGGGATGGAGCCCTATGAAGACGAATAAGATGTCAACTAAGGGATGACGCCCTATGTGACAAATAAGATGTCAACTAGGGGATGACACCCTATGAAAACGAATAAGATGTCAAATAGGGGATTGCACCCTATGAAGACGAGATAAGATGTCAACTAGGGGATGGCACCCTATGAAGACGAATAAGATATCAACTAGGGGATGACGCCCTATGAAGACGAATGAGATGTCAACTAGGGGATGAAGCCCTATGAAAATGAGATAAGAGATCAACTAAGAGATGACGCCCTATGAAGATGAATAAGATGTCAACTAGGGGATGGCGCCCTATGAAGTCAAATAAGATGTCAACTAGGCAATGGCACTATGAAGACGAGATAAGATGTCAATTAGGGGATGGCACCCTATGAAGACGAGATAAGATGTCAACTAGGGGATAACGCCCTATGAAGATGAGATAAGATGTCAACTAGGGGATGACACCCTATGAAAATAAGGAGATGGCGACCTATGAAGACAAATAAGATGTCAACTAGGGGATGACTCCCTATGAAGACGAAATAAAATGTCCACTAGGGGATACGCCCTATGAAGACGAATAAGATATCAACTAGGGGATGGCGCCCTATGAAGATGAAATAAGATGTCAACTAGGGGATGACGCCCTATGAAAAAGAGATAAGATGTCAACTAGGGGATGACTCCCTATGAAGACAAATAAGAAAATTAGGGAGTTTTGTTCCCTAAAGAGTACTCAGGAGATGTTTTACCTGTTGAGGTAAGTGAGATATTTTTTTTTAAAAAAAAAAAACTAAAAATAAAATATTCTCCAGTTTTGAATGCGAGGAACTTTGAAATTCTTTTTGAATTTTTTTTCTTTTTTTTAATAGAAAATAAAAATCCCAGTATTATACCTTTTAGGAATGTAAAAAAAAAATTATTCAGCGAGACCGAACCCTATTGTAGGATTGCCTACGTATCTTGTGTAGCAAGAATAAGGTCTAACGTAGTTCACAAGAACATAATATTTCATTTTTTTTTGAAAGTATGTGCTTTGTAAATATCTGGAGAATGAAAGAATGAAATTAATTCATTTCTTGACTTCAATTGGTACCAACACTTAGCATTATGGTCGAATTATCTCTAATTACTTTCGAGAAAAAATCAAGATCAACTAAGAAGTGATCCCTATAGTTTTAAATGGTACCTAGAATATACTTAATTTTTGACAAGATCTTCTTATCTTGCCTCAATCAAGTGTTTTAAATCCTTCTTATCCTCAAGTTTCAAGTGCCCTTACCACAACTAAAGTCCTAATTTACTCGTAATAAAAGAGTTCAAATTTGAGGACATTTAAGAATCACTCACACTCAGAAAGATATTCAACGCATCAATGAGATACCATAAGCTTGACAATCATGTAAGTATCCACTAATGTGAGAACACTCAAAATGAAATCATGTAGCACTTGTCATTGGTTGATATTGTAGGCTTAGGGACAGGTATGATGATATTTGGGAGTTAAGTGACTAATTCCTCAATGAGCACTGTACTATTTCCGTTCTTTTGCCATTTGTTGCGGTTTGACGCTCGATCTTCTTTGTTATGCTTCTTTGCCCCTTGTTTTGTATTTGTTTTGACTTTGTTTGAACCTTGTACTGGAGCTTTTCCCCTTTTATTTTTGATAAATGTATTTTCTTAATATTTTTTTTTATGATGATGAGGATTCTCTATCTTTGTTGAAGTTTTTTTTTTCATTTTTTATGGGGTTTTGCTCTGTCTCTTTTGAAGTCATCTTTTATTTATGTTCTCCTGGGCTATATATTCTTTGCCTTTGGCACCTTTGATCTTGAATTTTCATTTGCAACTTGTACTTAGTTAGTGCGCTCAATGAGATAAAACAAAAAAGTGATAGTGCATATAAGCACTCAAAAGGTATAGGCTCAGATGTAGTTATCCAAAGAAAAGGTTTAAGGCTCAAAGGGGGAAGTGCTAGGAATTAATGTCATTCGGTGGGTTTTGGAATGCACAATCAGAGCAAATATGGCCTACAATCCTTTCTCAAACCAAGTGTATCTAAAAATTTTTCCTTAACAAACATTCAAGCCAAGTTCTAGATCAACAGAGCGATGCTTTTGAATTTTCAATCTAAAGCTCACCCCACAATGCACATGAAACAAATGAGGTAAGATTTATTTTAAACTTGACTTAGAGAAAGAAAACTTTACAAGTGCAACTTTAGTATAATTAGAGATACCATAAGAATCTATAGTTCACAATCAAGTTGGTCCACTCTATTATGTCTTATAGTTTAACACTTTTTTTAATTCATATTTTTAAATATGTTGGTACCAATTACTAAGTTAAGATTTTTATTTTTTTAGATGAGATCGAACTCAAAAGAAGAGTTGCCTAAGTATCTTGTTAAATAAGAATCAGGTCAGACGTAGTTCAGGAAACTTAAAATATGAAGCAAAAACTTTTTTTTTCTTTTTGACTAGGGAGGAAACACTTTTTCTTTTCTTTTCAATTTTTGAACACTTTTTGTTTTTTCTAATCTAAGGATTTCTTTTGAAGGAGACTAACACCCTTTTGCAAATTGAATGAAGATCACCGAACCTAAGAAAGGTTGCTTACGTATCTCATTAATATGAGAATCTGGTGAGCGTAGTTCATCCAGATTGCGGCAAACTCGATAATTTAGAAAATTATTTTTGTTTTTTAATGTGAAAGCAAATCTCGCACATCATTTGAGTTTCGGAAAAAGGATAGGTTTTAGAGAGCAATTTTCAGCCTCTCTTACACTAATGGATTCCAAAGCCGAACAATATTCTAAACAACCTAATAGTTAATGCAGCTAGTGACACAGAAAATAAATAGTCATAAAATAGGATACTTTTAGACATTCAAAACTTTATCGAGCCTCCATTAAGTCAAAAATGCACGTTATGCAAACAAAGTGAAGCCTAATAGGGATAATCGTGTCTAAGTTTCTGTTCTACTAGGTTTAACCTGGTGGAGTTAGGTATCTAGACTGGCTGTAAAACGAGCGGATAACTCGAGTCGGGCAGGGACAACTTTACCGGCAGCAGGGCTTTCCTGCCTCACTGTTGCTCCATTCTCGTCCTAAATCATGGGTGAATACAGAATCCTTCTCAGGAGCATTGCCGCATCTATGGTATCTCAAGCTCGAAAGCGGATACCGCATCTTCGAATATATAAAGTATCTTAGAAGACTTAGATGGGTACGCGAGAGAAGACATTTTATATTATAGTTCAAATAAATTAAAGCAGTTAAACATGTAGGAAAATAACATATTTAGGCCAACAATATACAATATCAGAATTAAATAAAGCTAAACAAGTCAGTATAAAAACTCGAATTCTGATTATTTCCTCAGTAGAGTCGCCATCTGTCACACCCCTACTTTTCACCGCATCCGACTCCGCTAGGGAGTTGATTTTATTGAAAATGGATTTTTTCAATTAAAGTGACATTTTGAAAAGGGATTATTTATTTTATAGAGTCGCCACTTGAAATTGAGTTTGGGTGTTCCAAGTCACCTTATTGAATCTTTATTCAAAAAGAAATGACTCTATGTTGTTGGTCTGCGAACTAGAAATCCAGATAATAAATTTTTTTGACCGAGGGGAAGGTGTGAGACACTCCTCGAGTCCCATGGTTCTAGCACGATCACTTTAATGACTTACATCTGGCTTAAATTAATCTAAAACATTTGTTAGCCTAAAAGTTACTTCTATCCCGGTTTTATTTATATTGAAATATATTTATTATATTGATGCATGGCTTATCGATAGTAGTACTTTTTGGCCTTACCACGAGTTTTGATATATTTCTCGCGCCATTGAGGTAATTATGAATCGTCCCGTTTTCCAAGTCTAGATAAGCAACTAATAGGTTTAGAATCTACCTAACTCAATTAGATCGGCTTTAAAATAGTATGTTGATTTTTATTATAACGAATGGTTGGTAGCAGGGCTTTCCAACTTCAACGTTAACTGAAATAAACCTAAAACCAACTAAACTACAATTATACATAACCATTTGGTATCTCTCTGGATATAAACTATAGGAGCCTATAAATTTAAACTCTAAGATCCTAACTAATTAACATGACACTAATATATCCTTATAAATGCTAATAGAAATTAAAAAAAAAAAAAGAATCTTGAACTAGACATAATTACGAAGAAAGAAAATTAATTAAAAGGATACATAACTAGTATGTAACATTGTTACCAAACTATCATTAGAGGACATTTTTATTAAAATACGCAAGCAACTAATTAGTCAATTTGAACTTAAACCAAACATACATACATACACTAAGAAGATGGGAAAAGACCTAACTAACGGGACATCCACTCACGTATACAACGAAATCAAATTAAAAGAAAGAAAAATTAATGGCACTTTGAAGAATTATGTAAATATGATGGAATGCAGTTCATTGGTATTTATGTTGCCACTTTTTTAAAAAAATAAAATAGATGGAGATGCTTAATCCATAAATTTATTCTAATACTAGTCGATCACTATTTGATGATTCTTTTCAATTGTTTTCTGGTCAATTAATAATGATTACAAAGAACCATGAAAGAAGCAATGATTTTGATATGATTAAGATAACCATTGGTGTGCATGATGCCAAACTAATGATAGATAATCATAAGGTAATAATGATGGTAGCCAATATTATTTCTTAGGTAACAAATAATATACAGATTCTATCCAATTTTTAATCTTTTCACGTGTGTCTACTTGCAGCAATAATGAATTGTTTGAATTCTCTAGTAGTATAGGTTGGGTATCTGTATTGCCAATGTAATTTAAAATAAGCCGAGCAGCAATTTTAGACATATACATATCCACAATTTTGATAAATTGACCAACATGAAATCACGTAAGCCATTTCATTCATGCTTTAATTCACGACAACATTGATAAAATAAATAATGCGAGATGGGATAGAGACCTTTATGACAAATTAAACCAAGTATCGAAGCAAGAACGTCATCTCCGGTAACTCGAACGAAACCCGAACTTGAACTCAAGTCAAGTCGCCACTCTTTTTCCTTTAGATTTTCTTAAACTAAAACACTGATTTTCTCTTATTTTTCTTGTCTTTCCTTTCTGATTCTTTTTCTCTAATCCCCCTTTTTTTTTGCTTTATTTTTTTTCTTCTCCTTTTTCTTCTCCTTGTTGTCTTCTCTTTTTCTTAATGTTTTTCTTGTTTTCCGGTGTCATCTTCCCTTCCATGTTTTGTGCTTGTGTTTATATAGTGCATGTGTAGGAGTTGTGTCGTGTGTGTAGACACCTAATTCTGTCCCTCCCGAAGACCCAAGTTACACATTTTATCCCTTGTTTTACCACATGCCTTCACCTGTATGATTATATCCCATAAAAATACAAAAATAACAAAATCCACTAACAAACCTAATCCCCAAATATTCTTTTGTCACAAAATTAACCACCCCTCCTATCAATTTTGGACAACACATCACTACCCCATGCCCCATACCCTACCCCACGTCACCCCTCCCCTTTTTTTTTCTTGTCCAAGAAGAAAGGACCTAAAAAAAAGAAAATACCATACATATATACCCATATACACACAAAAAAGAAGGGGAACAATAACAAAAAAAAAGAAAATCAGCTCTTTCTCTCTGTCTCTAGACTCTCACTCTCTCTCTCTAATAAATTTTGCCGGCGATCGGCTGCCGCTCCGTCCGACCAACGACGGCGGCAACAGTGCCGGCGTCTTTGTCTCTCTCCCCTCGCCGCTTCATCGGTGAAATCATTACCACAGGTGAACACCATTCGCCAACCCGACCCGACTCCTCCGTTCGCCGCCTCTCTATCCGACCGACAACGGCAGTAATAACGCCGTCGTCACCGTCAGCCGCCGCCGTTCTTAGCGTCACTGTCAGTCGCGCACCGGGCAGCATCCATTCGAGCCATTACACGCTGCTAGATCTACCGCCGACCCGCCCCGATCTCTCACCAGCGACGGCGACAATCACCGGAAACAGTGACGCCGGTGACCGACAACGACACCCCATCCATTTTCTACTGATTTCGATGAAATTTTGCGTATTGGTCTTCTCGATTTTTTCATAATTTCAGTCTCGGTTCGTTTGATATTTCTTATTTCTTAGGGTTTTGAATCTATCCGAGTTGGTTTTGTTCGTGCAAGGTTAGTTAGAAATCATTGGTTTGGGGTTTCGAATCTGGGATCTTGGGTTGTTTTTGAAGTTTATTCGGATTTGTGGGTTATTAATCGTGAGGTTTTGTCGTGGTTTTCCGATCTGTCCGGTTGAATTCAATATCGAGTTTGGAGTTGTTCGTTGTGAGGTTATCCGATCGAGTATTTTGGTCTTCGGATTTCTTTATTATCGACAAGGATCAATTTCATCGAGGTCTATTTCTTTTAACCGAATCTTTAATTTATTTTGACTTTTTGGTGATGTTGTGGGTGTGAATGATTTATTTGTTGTGTGTTTGGTATGTTCGAATATGTGTTATGTGTTGGTTGATGTTGGTTTAGGACTTTGAAAAGTGAATTGATCGAAGCATGTTTAATCATATTGTTTGAAATAAATTTGGGAACGAGAATCGAAAATTGACAAAAGTGAATATTACAATATTTTTGATACGTTGTTGATATTGAATGTGATATGTCATCGATAGGTAGGCAATATAGGTCCGGGTAGGCAAATTTTAAAACTTGTTATTTTGGTTGAATGTTGGAATGTGCGTGTGGATGTCTCTGTCTAGATTATCGTGTTTAATTCAGATGTATTTATTTAGCTGGGGAATGCCCCGAGATCACTTGTATTTATTCACCGGAGAATGCCCCGACGTATCATGTTGGCGAAAAATGATCGTGATGGAGGTCCGCGGCGTCGGGTAAGGCATTGGAGTTTAGATTTAGTTTAGACTAGGATTTATATTTTCGTATTCTTTTATTTATTTTTCTCGGACTGTATAATTAGACTGGACTTTATGTTTTTTTTGGACTGCTTTGTTTTGTTTATTGTTTGATTATTTTGCGTTCTTTTGTGTGGTTTATACATTTCATAATGGCAAAAATAGTCGATGCACTCTACCAAGCGACCGTGGTTGAACCACGGGATCGAGGGGTGCCTAACACCTTCTCCTCGGTCAACAGAATTCCTTAGCCGGAATCTCTATTCGTAAACCAGTTTAAGAGTCAAATGGTTTTGAAAAGGACTTTTCAAAGGTGACTTGGCACACTGGATTATGCCAAGTGGTGACTTTGAATAAAAAATGCAAATAATCCTTTTCCGAAACAAATTTTCATTTCTTGTCACTTAAATAATAAAATTCTTTCGACCCTTAAAATATACATTTTTTGGAGTACGCATAAAAAAGGGGTGTGACAGTGTGGAGTAGAGGGAAAATATGGGATAATGGGGTGTGAGTTGTGTTATGTAGTGGAGGTAATGGGTAGTGGAGATAATAGGTGATGGAGTTGTTTAGTTTTTTTTTTTTAATATTTTAAATAAAAATAAAAATGATAAAATCTATTTAAAATTAATAAAATTATAAATAAGTTAAATAGCTAGCCTTAGAAATATGATTAAAAAATATTAATATCACTAGATTCTTTATTAAAAGTTAAAATAACAAGACAGATATAATTTTTATTATTTTTTAAAATAAATAAATAAATAAGTAATAAAATAAAAGCTTATTAAAATGTGACTCTATTTTTTGTAGTTTTCCAAAAGTTTTAACAAACCTTGTAAAATAAGATATAAACTTAAATTATCTAATTTAGCCCTAAAAATAAAAATTAAATAAATTGAGCACTAAAATGATATAAAAACGTTAGGTTTAGTAAAAAATTAGGTGTTTACATATCTCATACCCTAAATTGCGCCTATATAAAAGGGGCATATATCCCCTTAAAAAGACATCTCCATGGTCTTCAATATCACAAAAATTCATGGGATATTTATAATGAGACCAATACTTCAAGAAAATCCATAAATCCTTCTTTCATGGTGATCAAATCCAAACATTTCTACGTTCGAGAAATCCACTACTAACGGCCCGCGAACTACGGAAAAATTCATATCAAATTCATATACGCTACTGACAGCCCTCGAATTATGAAGAAAATCATGAGAGAAGAATCAAGGGAGGAACAAATTTGTACCCGCATCGTTTATCAATAAAAAATCATGTTTCTTCATATTTTTATTTGTAATTGTAATTTATTTCTGTCACTATAAAACTTTGTTGGAAACAGCAGTATTTGTTTAGAACTCTATTTTTAGTATGGGGTTTGTTGTGATTTAGTAAATCGGTCAATGGAATTATGGTAGAATTAGACTAAAAGAGTATAAAATTCCATTAATATGTTAAGGATATTTTGATCGTTCACAATGTTATTCGAAGAGAATCTAGAATTTTAAGATCTCAGTGTCACATTGTTTTGAACGTAGAAATGTTATCACGTTCCACATATGATAAATGGTTGCTTGATTTGATCTACTTTAAGCTTCATTTCAGAGTCTTCGTCTTTTTAATTTTTCTAAATCATATGATTTGTAGTTAAAAAAACATCTAAAGATATTACAAGTATCACAAATATATATAATATTTATGTATAACTATGATCAAGAATTCTATTTTAGCACACTCATTGATGGCTTAATTGTTGATAGTCATTGATACGTCACAATTTAGGTAACAAACTAAACTTAGAGGCATCTTATTTAGTTTGCTTATAGAGTTTTCTAGTTTAACACCCTGAAGCCCGTTGGTTCACAAGAAGGTTTGATATCTAGTGATATATCTAGTGACTAGTATAATAACTAAAGATTTAATTATCAATTTTGTAGGTCATTCACAATATCTTTTAAGGAAAATTTTATATTTTTTCTATAAAATTTATTTTTTATATTTTTGAGATGCAAAGTGTAGACACGTAATTTTGATCTTTCGAGCTTTATATTTCAATTTTTGTTTGCTTAATCTAGTTAGCTTTCTTTTTGTATGAAATTTTTGAAAAATAAAAAATAATGATGAATTAAATGATGCCACTTAGCGCAGTTTTATTGATCCAAAAACTAACTTTTAGTTTTGATTTATTTTATTTTTATCTTTCCCATTAGAACTTGGTACTTTAGTACCCACAGATACCGTAAACAAATTGTACTCTCATCACATAGTTTTCAGTAAAAGACAATTAAACTAATTTTATCTACCAAGAATTGAAGAAACAAGAAAAAAAGAAATATCCATGGGAGAATAACATATATAGAGCAGATACACACATACATTTAGGAGGAGATGCCATAGACGGACCCTCTATGGAGAAACTTCTCCATTGGTGCAAAATCGACCCCCCACCTCCCATAATTGCACCTGCGAACACCAGAAACAACAACCAAAATTACTCCATCCATCACTGGAGATCACTGTTCCGGTAAACTAGCTATGGTGTCACCCCCTAAACTCCGAAATCAGCAACCCAAAAACCAATCTATTTTTTCAATTCAGTTGAATCCCACCAAAAACAACAACCAGTTGATCACCACCTATCTCCTTCGACCTCTCCAAAAAATGTGACCTGACCAGTCCCCCCCCCCCCCCCCTTCGTATGATTTTTCTTCTCTATTTGCTTTGTGTGTAATGGTTTACTAGTTAACTAACATATTTCTGTTAGAGTTATTTATTTTAGGTGGACTTAATATTAACTTTTTATTACGTTAAAATAAAATGGGTTGGTGGACAAGACACAGGTCGTGTATTCATGCAGATTCCATATGGGCCAGTATCCATTTCATGTTATTGGTGTGGGATGGTAATAGTGTAGGCCTGTTGTAGACCTGTGATCCCATAATGGTGGATGCACTAGGTTAAGGCTTTTAAGCCTATAAATATAATGTTAGGTCCCTTCTCCTGGCTTTAACATACAAGACGTACTCCCATAAGCTGCCAGTCATTATAAGCAATGGAGAGAAAGACTCAACCTAGTTCGTCTTCAGTTACATGTTGAAATGACGAACAAAGGTACGCAGCTTTCCCCTCGCATATTCCATGTGTTCTTGATTTATGTAAATCTGTGGTGTGTTTCTCTATAAATTTTAACACTTGGTATCAAGAACTTTTCACATAGATCTTAAACTCTATGATTGAATACTATGATGTATTTTTTTAGAACCTCAATATGATTGAGTTTTGAAATTTGTTTAATATTATCACTAATTTAATTTTTTTCGTTGCATTTCTTGCTTAAAGGGTGTTAATTTTATTTATAATATTTTTTATTGTGTGGTTACTTACTGTGTCACATGAGCAAATTAAGCAATGACATGTTTATTCCCTGAGAGTGAATTTGTTTTATAAATTAGGGTAAATAGTTACACCAAAGTGACCTATTTACTTTACTTTATGAGACTTGTTTAATCCATTTTGAAGGATATCACTAATTTAGAACATACAATGATCAGCCCAAAGGAGATTTATTGTGTGTTTTAAATTAGTATTGTGATAAGCCCCATTATGTGAAAATATTTTGATTTTAGTAAATTTAACTGCCCAAAGAGGATAGGTTTTTACTATTGAAAATATTTTCTTGCCCTGCCCAAAGGGGGCTACATGTTAATGATGTGGGACTCATCGTTATGATAAGATTATTATTCTTATGTCTTGCTATTTTGATAAAATTCTTCATGTCGTGTTGTGAATAGTTACCATTTATTTGAATAATAATAATATTGAAGTTGTTGTTCTGTCGGGCTCTAACTTTACGCAATTGAAAAATGATCTTGAATTTGCTTTAGGCATGGCTGACATAGATCAAGCCTTTTGTGAGGATGAGCCTCCTCTCTCACTGATTCTAGTACAGCTGCTAAAAAAATATTATTCTAAGTGGTAGAGATCTAATAGTCTATTCATCCTTTCCTTTAGGAGTTCAGTTGCTGAGCACCTTAAAAGTGACTTTCCTGAAACTACCAATGCTAAAAAGTTTCTTGCGCAAGTGAAAGAAAGATATCTTGTATCCAATAAGGCTGAGACTGGAGATCTAATGAATAAACTTGTAGGGATGAGGTGTGACTTTACTGGGGGTATTAGAGATTACATACTAAAAATAGTCCACATTCAGTCCAAATAGAAAACTCTTAAAATAACTCTTCCTGATACTTACATTGTTTACTCTGCTCTTAATTCTTTGTCTGCTGAGTTTAGCCAAATAAAAACTACCTATAATACTCAGGATGAATCTTGATCAATCAATGATCTCATTTCTAAATGTGTTGTTGAAAAGGAAAAAATTAAATAGGAGAAGGGTGAGGTTGCCATATTAGTTTCTCATGATTCCAATGCAAGCTCTAGTAAGGGACCTAGGAAGTTTGAAAGATCTAATAATCACACTTTTAAGAAGGTTCAGGACAACAAAATGCATGGTATAGATCAGGCTGATTATCCTAGAACCAATAACATGGTTTTTATAAAAAAAAAAAATAATTGCTTCTTTTGTAAGAAACCTGGTCACAAGAAAAGAGATTGCACCAAATTTCATTCTTGGATAAAAAAAGGAGTTAAGAGAAGGTAATCACCTAGCTGTTATTTTTTTAGTCACACTTTGTAGATGTCCCCATTAATTCTTGGTGGTTTTATAGTGGAGCTACTTCTCATGTTTCCATTTCCTTGCAGGGGTTCAAAGATAAAATAAAGCCAAAGAAAATAGAGTCAAGAATTAGAGTTGCCACAGATGTCCAAGTTGAATTAAAGTTCATAGAAACTATAGTTTTAGACTTATAAACTGGCTATAAACTTTTACTTGAAAACACTCTTTATGTACCTACTTTTAGATAGAATTTACTTTCTATTCTAGTTTAAGACAGATTTGGTTATGGTTTTAATTTTCATAATGGAAAATTAATTTTCTATTGAACTCCCGAGTTGTTGGTCATAGAATCCTATCTGATGGTTTGTTTACGATTTCCTTAACTTTTAATTTTGAATACAACTCTTTTAATTCTAAAATTGTTGGGTCTAAATGACCAATTTTAAATAAAAAATCGGGCATGTTGTAGCATAGGAGTTTAGGTCATATCTCTAAATATAGAGTTGATAGATTGATTAAGTCTAATATTTTACCTTCTTTTTATTTTGGGGACATAGGAACATTTCTTGATTGCATTAGATAAACGTTGACTAAAAAAAAAAAGAATGCTACTCATAGTTCTGGTTTATTGGAAATCATTCACACAGACATAAGTGGTACGTATTCTATTACAATATGTGGTTCAAGTTATTTTATCACCTTTATTGATGAATTTTCTCGGTATGGTTATATTTTTCTTATCAAAGAAAAATCAGATTCTCTTGAAATTTTCAAAGTGTTTTAAACTAAAATAGAGAAACAACTGGGAAAGGTTATTAAGATAGTGACGTCTGATCGTGGGGGTGAGTACTATGATAGATATACTGAGAGTGGGCAACAGATGGGACCGTTTGCCAAATATTTACAAGATTGTGGCATAGTTTCTTAGTATACCATTCCTGACATCCCTGGCCAAAATAGTGTAGCCGAAAGGCAAAACTATACTTTAAAAGATTTGATGAGAAGTATGATGAGTATATTTAACTTACTTGAGTTCCACTAGGGTGAAGCTATTAAAACATCCATGTACAATCTTAATCGCTTCCCTTCCAAGTAAGTTCCTACCCCCCCCCCCCCAGTTTAAATCATTTTAGAGTTTGGGGATGTCCTACAGAGGTAAAGATATATAGTCCTTAAGAAAAGAAAGACTCAACGTAGAACCTCACATTATTTTTTCATTTGTTATCCAGCTTATTCTAAAGGATACAGGTTCTACTATCCTACAAGGAGAACAAGAATAGTTGAATCTCAAAATGCAAAATTTCTTGAATTTGATGTTGCAGATAAGGATTGTTCTCAGAATATTGCTCGTGAGCAAACTAAAAGTATTGAAGTTGTCATAATTCCCCTTACTATTACCTCAGAATCATTTGTGTCTGTACCTATACATGATAAACCTCATATACATGTGGAAACTGATAACTTTGTACCTCCAAAAATTCAGGTGCCTATTATTGAAAAAGTAGTTCAAACACCTATTATTGTTGATCAAGTGGTTCAGAATGTAAGGAGATTAAGTAGACCAAGACGATCACTGCTATCAGATAATTATTTAGTATACCTAGCTGAAAGTGACATTGTTGATCCTGTAACTTTTTTTGAAGCTTCATCATGTTCTCAATCAAAGATGTGGTTTGATGCCATGTCTGAAGGGATGAAATGCACGAGTAGCAATAATGTGTGGGAGCTTTCAGAGCTTTCTAAAGGCCAGAAGGTTATTGGATGTAAATGGGTTTTCAAGACCAAGAAGGATTCAAATGGAAATATTGAACGATTCAAGGCGAGATTAGTTGCTAAAGGATTCACACAGCGAGAAGGAGTTTATTACAATGAAACTTTTTCACCGGTGTCATCTAAGGATTTTTTTAGGATCGTTATGGAATTGATAGCCCATTTTGATCTTAAGCTACATAATATGGATGTAAAGATAACCTTTTTGAATGGTTATCTTAATGAAGAGGATTACATGCAACAACCCTAAAGTTTTGTTGGTAAAGGCAGTAAGCATCTAGTGTGTAAATTGAATAAATCTATCTATGGCTTGAAGCAAGATTCTCGACGATGGTACTTGAAGTTTGAGAAAATTATAACTTCTATGGGGTTTGTAGAGAACAAGATTGATCATTGCATCTATCTCAAGATCAATGGGAGGAAGTTCATTTTTCTTACTCTTTATGTTGATGATATTTTACTTGCTACTAATAATTTGGGACTGTTGCATGAAACTAAATATTTATTGAACGAAGTGTTGGATATAAAAGATCTAGGAGAGGCATCATTTATTCTGGGCATTGAGATTCGATGAGATAGATCTCGTAATAGTGAGGATCTCACAAAAGGCCTATTTTGACCATATTTTGAAAAGATTTCAAATGAAATATTATAAGCCCGGTGATGTCCCTATGGTGAAAGGTGATAAGTTAAGCCTAGACTTGTGTTCCAAAAATGATCTTGAGAAAGATTTTATAAAAGATGTGTCTTATCCAAGTTCTGTTGGAAGTCTTATATATGCACAAGTTTGTACTTGTCTTGACATTGCTTTCATTGTCAATGCTCTTGAAAGTTATCAAACTAATCCAGGAAGAATCCATTGGGTTGCTTCTAAGAAAGTAATGAGGTACTTGAAGAAGACAAGAGATTATATGTTAATGTACAAAAGGGTTGACGACCTTGAGGTCATTGGTTACACAGACTCAGACTTTGCTGGGTGTCCTGATGATTTGAGGTCCACTTCTGGCTTTATCTTTATGTTTGTATGGGGTGAGATATCTTGGAAGAGTGTGAAGCAAACTCTTAAAGCATCTTTCACTATGCAAGCAGAATTTGTAGCATGTTATGATGCAGCTACACAAGCCATTTAGCTTAAGAATTTTATTTCAGGGCTTGTGGTAGTTGATTCCATCTCTAGGATCATGTAGATTTATTGTGACAACAAGGTAGCTGTGATTTACTCAAAAGATAATAAATCTTCTTCAGCTTCTAAGCATATGGAAATAAAATATTTGCTTGTTAGAGATATAGTTAAAAGGGAGGACATTGTGATTGAACATATACCTACTGATTTGATGCTTGCTGATCTACTAACCAAGGGGCTAGACCCATGGTTTTTATGAAACATGTTCAGAATATAGGTGTTGTTGAGTCATTTGATTTGCTGGATTAGTGGGAGTATTTAATATTGATATTCATTTGTCATTAGACTATTCACCTTATTTTTTCAGGCTTATGGTGATAGTATCTCTTGAATTTACATTTATGCCATGGTAGATTTTTCTATCATTTATGTTGTTGATTTTTATTGTGCACACTTTAATATTATTTTATTATATTAAGGCTTTTTGCCTTACGTGTTCGCTATGTCTCATATTGATAAGATCATATTGTTGTTTTATTGGATCTTTCTTTTGGAGACATATATTGTCTATCATTCTATCGTGTGAATTTTTTGGTTGTTGCACCATGTAATGTGTTGCATACGTTGAACCTTGAAAATCAAGATTTTCTAGTGGAGCACAGTTGTTTTAGTGCTCACACATGTTATAACAGAAAACTGTGGTGATGATTTTTCTATGGTATGCATGTTGATTTTAAGCGTACATATCGATATGAAAAATCGTTTGAAGGACTAACAATGAAATAGCCTCGATTTGGAGTCCATGTTGCTATTTCTTGTGACACTACCACATTATTTTGTTTATGTCTACAAAACTTCAGTGTTAGTAATTAAGGACTAGTCTTGTGTCGTTGGTTGATGCAAGTACTGCTGCAGTTCAACAGTGATGTTTTGCTTGACTGAACTATGTTGGAAATGATATTCCACCACTAAATGTTTACGGCCACTGTCTATTCAACCCGAGAGTCATTTTCATAAAAATAAGTTTTCCTAAACTTTTCTTTAAAAGTTGACGTTGTCCAAGTGGGAGAATGTTAGAATTATTTATTTTATGTAGACTTAACATTAACTTTTTATTACGTTAAAGTACAACGAGCTGATGTTATTAGTTGGAGAATAAGACATAGGTTATGTATTCATGCGGATTCCATATGGGCTGTATCTATTTCATGTTATTGGTGTGAGCTGGCAATAGGATAGGCCTGTAGTAAACCTATGATCCCACAGTGAGGTGTGCAATAGGTTAAGGCTTTTAAGCCTATAAATCTAAGGATAGCTTTAACATAAAAGACGTATTCTCATAAGCTATTAGCCGTCATAAGCAAAGGAGAGGAATATTCAACCTAGTTTGTTTTTGCTTATGTGTTGCAATCGCGGACAAAGGTACGCACCTTTCCTCTCGCATATTCCATTTTTTTATAGGTATTTTTGATTTATGTAAATTTGTGGTGTGTTTCTCTATAAATTTTAGCAAGGGTGTTAGAGATT